>NC_057810.1:635923452-635957809 GCF_018294505.1 Triticum aestivum
CGTCTTTGATGGAGGAGTGCGTCTTGGCGTCTTCGGACGTCACGTCTGAAGCGCCCTTGCGTTGGAGACAATCTCTGGTCCCCTTGGCCGCCTTCTTGGCTTTCTTCTCCGACACCTCATAAGGCGCCGAAAACAGCATCTTTGTCAGAAGAGGCGTTTCTGGATCTTCGGGTAGCGGAGCCCGACAGTTAATCTGCTCCGCTATCGTTACCCAGGCCTGAAAGATTGGCATGGAGGCTTAGGTTCCTCCCGCAGATATGCCGGTAAAAGGTATACCTTGCGAACATAAAAGAACTTACCGGATTAGCCCGACGTTTTGCGCTAAACCCACGATCTTCGGTCGTGGCGGTGGTACCTCACTGGCCTTAAAAAGCACCTTCCAGACATCTTCGTGTGTCGTACCGAAGAGCTCCAGCAGTGTCTGGCGCTTGGCTGGGTTGAACCCCCACAAATTACAAGTCCGCCTCTGGCACGGAAGAATCCGGCAGAAGAGCATAACCTGGATCACGTTGACGAGCTTGATTTTCTTGCTCATCATGTTCTGGACGCATGTTTGGAGCCCAGTCAGTTCTTCTGCTGAGCCCTAGGGTAAACCCTTCTCTTGCCAGGAGGTGAGCTGCATGGGGACTCCAGATCGGAATTCGGGGGTCGCCGCCCAGTTGCTACCGCATGGCTCGGTGATGTAGAACCACCCCGATTGCCACCCCTTTATAGTCTGCACAAAGGAGCCTTCGGGCCAGGTGACATTGGGCATCTTGTCCACCATGGCGCCTCCGCACTCCGCTTGTTGGCCGCTCACCACCTTTGGCTTCACATTGAAGGTCTCCAGCCATAGGATGAAGTGAGGTGGGATGCGAAGGAAGGCCTCGCCCACGACAATAAATGTCGAGATGTTGAGGATGGAGTTGGGGGCCAAGTCGTGGAAGTCCAGCCCGTAGTAGAACATCAGTCCACGGACGAACAGATGGAGGAGGAATCCCAGCCCGCGGACGAAGTGGGAGAGAAACACCACCCTTTCTTGGGGCTCCGGGGTAGGGGATGATCTGCCCCTTGGCCGGAAGCCGATGAGCGATGTCTTTGGACAAGTACCCGGCCTCCCGGAGCTTCTTGATGTCCTCCTTCTTGACAGAGGAGGCCATCCACTTGCCTCCAGCTCTGGATCCAGACATGATTAGAGTGCATTTTCGGGCGGAGAAGGTGAGATCTTGGGTGTTGGAGCTCAAGAATGAATGGGCAGAGGAAGGAGAAGTCGTGGGTGAACGAGAAGGAATCATTATCCCCTTATAAAGACAGTCTAGGTCGTGTGCCTCCCCCTCGCCTTAAAATCCGCCTAGCACCGTGCAGATAGCACGGTTGAGTTACACATGCCCGCATTGATGAGAATCCTGTGATAAGGGGACACAATCTCTGCTTTAACAAGACGTGCCAATGAAACCGCGCCTCGAAATTCGTAGGGGAAGGGTAAAAATGGTTCGATTAAAGACCGGGACGTGGCGTGATTATACACTATGAGTTGTCAGCAGATTGTTCTCGTGGGATATTACACTCTCTACAGTGGTATGTGGAATTTGTTTTGCAGAGCCGAACACGATTCTTATGTCCAAGATCTACTTTGGAGTATTCGGAGATGGAACCCACCTTGCAATGCCGAACACAATCTGCGCGCCGGACTCATCGTCATTGAAGCCTGGTTCAGGGGCAACTGAGGGAGTTCCAGATTAAGGGGTCCTCGGACAGCCGGACTATATGCATATGCCGGACAGTTGGGCTAGGAAGATACGAGATAGAAGACTTCGTCTTGTGTCCGGATGGGACTCTCCTTTGCGTGGAAGGCAAGCTTGGCAGTTTGGATATGAAGATTCCTTCCTTTATAACCGACTCTGTGTAACCCTAGCTGTTGGGGAACGTCGCAAAAAATAAAAAATTTCCTACGGTTTCACCAAGATCCATCTATGAGTTCATCTAAGCAACGAGTCATGGGATAGAGATTGCATCTACATACCACTTGTAGATCGCGTGCGGAAGCGTTCAAGAGAACGGTGATGATGGAGTCGTACTTGCCGTGATTCAAATCACCGATGACCAAGTGCCGAACGGACAGCACCTCCGCGTTCAACACACGTACGGAGCGGATGACATCTCCTCCTTCTTGATCCAGCAAGGGGGAAGGAGAGGTTGATGATGATCCAGCAGCACGACGGCGTGGTGGTGGATGCAGCAGAACTCCGGCAGGGCTTCGCCAAGGTGCTGCGGGAGGAGGACGAGGTGTAGCAGGGGGAGGGAGGCGCCAAGACACAGGGTGCGGCTGCCCTCCCCCTTGCCCTCCTTTATATAGGCCCCCAGGGGGGGCGACCCTGGGAGATGCAATCTCCCAGGGGGGGCGGCATCCTGGGGGGGTGGAGTGCCCCCCAAGGCAAGTGGTGCGCCCCCCACCTAGGGTTTCCAACCCTAGGCGCAGGGGGGCCCAAGAGGGGGGGGCACCAGCCCACTAGGGGCTGGTTCCCCTCCCACTTCAGCCCACGGGGCCCTCCGGGATAGGTGGCCCCACCCGGTGGACCCCCGGGACCCTTCCAGTGGTCCCGGTACAATACCGGGTGACCCCGAAACTTTCCCGATGGCCGAAACAGCACTTCCTATATATAATTCTTTACCTCCGGACCATTCTGGAACTCCTCGTGATGTCCGGGATCTCATCCGGGACTCCGAACAACATTCGGTTTACTGCATACTCATATTCATACAACCCTAGCGTCACCGAACCTTAAGTGTGTAGACCCTACGGGTTTGGGAGACATGCAGACATGACCGAGACGGCTCTCTGGTCAACAACCAACAGCGGGATCTGGATACCCATGTTGGCTCCCACATACTCCTCGATGATCTCATCGGATGAACCACGATGTCGAGGATTCAAGCAACCCCGTATACTATTCCCTTTGTCAGACGGTATGTTACTTGCCCGAGACTCGATCGTCGGTATCCCAATACCTCGTTCAGTCTCGTTACCGGAAAGTCACTTTACTCGTACCGTAATGCATGATCCCGTGACCAGACACTTGGTCACTTTGAGCTCATTATGATGATGCACTACCGAGTGGGCCCAGTGATACCTCTCCGTTATACGAAGTGACAAATCCCAGTCTCGATCCGTGTCAACCCAACAAACACTTTCGGAGATACCTGTAGTGCACCTTTATAGTCGCCCAGTTATGCTGTGATGTTTGGTACACCCAAAGCACTCCTACGGTATCCGGGAGTTACACGATCTCATGGCCTAAGGAAAAGATACTTGACATTGGAAAAGCTCCAGCAAAACGAACTATACGATCTTGTGCTATGCTTAGGATTGGGTCTTGTCCATCACATCATTCTCCTAATGATGTGATCCCGTTATCAACGACATCTAATGTCCATAGTCAGGAAACCATGACTATGTGTTGATCAACGAGCTAGTCAACTAGAGGCTCACTAGGGAGATGTTATGGTCTATGTATTCACACATGTGTTAAGATTTCCGGATAATACAATTATAGCATGAATAAAGACAATTATCATGAACAAGGAAATATAATAATAATGCTTTTATTATTGCCTCTAGGGCATATTTCCAACACTAGCCCCCTCCGGTGTCTATATAAACAGGAGGGTTTAGTCCATAGGAAAAGAACAATCACAATCATAGGCTAGCTTCCAGGGTTTAGCATCTATGATCCCGTGGTAGATCAACTCTTGTAATACTCATATCATCAAGATCAATCAAGCAGGAAGTAGGGTATTACCTCGATCGAGAGGGCCCGAACCTGGGTAAACATTGTGTCCCCGGCCTCTTGTTACCATTAGCCTTAGACGCACAGTTCGGGACCCCCTACCTGGGATACGCCGGTTTTGACACCGACAGCGACCATAGCCTTCAAGCCACACATCAATAGGCAACATAGTACAACAACGTTTGTTGTACCCCCCCTTTGTTGATATAATGTTGTTATATTACCACATCCTATTTAATGGATAACATGTTTAAATATTATTTTTAGTACATTAGTGGGACCGGCTCGTTAGCACATACTATTTGCCTTCACTTACTAGTCGGTTCCATGCCTTCTCTCTCTCTCTCCTCCCCTTCTATGCTTAGACGCACGGACAAACACGAAGAACTCGCGGGTAATGCTACCATTGACCATATCTGGACGCGTTCAGAAGTTACGGCACCAGTTTCACGTACTAGTAGTCCAAGTCAATGTGTACGTGCAATGCACGTTAATTTGGAATTGACTTCCCTAAGAAAATATTTGAAATTGAGGTGGTATTTAATATGAAATGCTTGCGATTAGAAGGAATACATGTGGCTTGATGACGTTTTATATTTAACTTGATACGGCTCTAGCAGAACATTCAATCGATCAAACCATAGATTTCATTCAGTCCGACTCCGACTTTACATTCATACAACGATCGATCTAAAATAAACGGAAATGATAAACGGTTGGATTTTAAGCATGGAAATCCGAATGTTTTTCATGGCAAATTTGGATTACACGGCGGCGACAGGGGCGTCTTGCGGTGGGAAGCGGCTCCTCTGCCGTGCTCTGTGTGTCGTCAGGCCACTGACCGATAGTGACGGTGATGGCAGCGTATTGCACCATCATTGGCGTCCTCCTGGACGTTGGCCTTACCTTCAAGGAAGTCCAGAATGTTCTGGACTTCGGTCTCTAGGAGCGAGTCAACTGGCGGGTGGAGGCGACAGGCGTTGGTTCAAGAAAGCGGTCGGCGGCAGCCATCCATGCCGCTGATGGGGGCTCTGGCACCCGCGTGGGGACAGGCACTGGCAACGGCATGGCGGAGACATTCATGTACACGGGCACCAGCACGGGCGCGCGCGTCAGTGCATGGACTGGCAGGTGCACGGGCGCGTGAAAGTAGGCGAGTACCTCGTGGAACCCCATGGCATCAAGCTCGGCGACCATGTGCAGCTCCCAGCCCATCAATGCCACGAGGATGGGCACTGCCACAATCGGGGCGACGGGGACGGGAACAGGCGCGGCGTCTTCCCGCAAGGCCAATTCAAGCTCGTCCCAAAGCGGGGTGTCTTCCTCAGGAAATTGGAAGATTAAGGGCAGACCATCGTGATGCGGCATGGCGTACGATTAGGTCAAGCTGGTTGGAGGTAGACGACAGGAGAATCGTAGAGGAATAGAGAAGATTGTAGCGATACCGGGTAGTGTGGGGGTGATTTTAAACTGCGGCGCCGACACCATTAAAAGTGGGGGCAGTTGAGACGAAGGTGGGAAGCGGAGCCTGGTCAAAGGGCTCGCCTCCTGGTGAGCCTACACAGTGGCCTACTCGCATACCTCCTGGTCAGCCGATGCAGCGGTCTGCTCGCACGCCTCTCGTCGACTCACACGCTTGCTCGGACGACACCTGTCGATGAGAAGCGGGACTCGATGCGGCACGTAAATGCCCACGGTTTGAATAGTGAAAGCGTTCACCTTAATGTGATAGGTCTTTTGTTCCAAAATACCTTGGCTCTTCATTTGTGCGACTTCTCATAAGCGGCTTGTCTCAAATTGAACTAAAAAATGCGACAACATATTTGTGCCATATCACGAGACCGTGCCCAGTTTCATGAATTTCTGGTCACTTTTGGATTTTCTAAAATTTAAAATCCAGGATTCGAAACAATATCATAACCTGCATCATGCAATAAATTTTCAAGCGATACATCTTTACAGTTGTAGATGTTAATATTTCTTAAGAAAAGATTTGGTCAAACATTTTGCTTAGTTAGACTTCAGACAAGTTATATGCTGAGTAAAAGGATAATCCCTCCGTTCCAGTGCATTGCCTGATATATTAACTCAAGTACTAGGCACAAACAAACAAGGCTCAATTCTTTGCTCATTCTAGTGTAGTACTCCTAAGTACTACTAGGCAATGGAGTTGACGGCTAACCGTGGGTACCGGCGACCGAGGGAATTGAACCGTGCTTGGCACGGTAGGTAACATTGTCTAGTTACTAAAGCATCGCTCCATTGTTCATCGGTAGTCATTATGGACCGGGGACATGAGGGGAATTTTCTAGGGCTGGAATTCTGACCGCCAGATATTTCGATTCAAAACGCGGAGGCTCGACTGGTTGGAGTTGGCTAATGTGCGTACCACGCATGCCACTAGAAGGACACGAGCCCGGGTATTGTTTTTTTAAGGATCAACACGAGCCCGGGTCTGGCTGGTATGCCGTTGGGTGCTACTCCTACCATTCGAGAATACCAAAGGAATCTTTTAAATTGCCGAACGAATCTATATGAATTACAATGCCCGTATTTTTGTTGCAAATAGTAATCTCAACGTGGTAATCAATTTATGACGAGTTCTTGAATTAGAGTGAGTTTGTGTATGGTGATCTCAACGTGGATTTCACATTTCATGGTATCCCTACTAAGTTTTTCATTGCAAATTCAAATTTAAAAGATGAACGGTATGGTGGTGAGAAAACTTTGTATGTATCAAGCATATGACGACACACACACACGCACGAATACAACAACAATCCAGTAAGTATAGTGCATCTATTTTTTCAAACCATGCATGTATAACATGAATTCAAAAATACTCCCTTTGTTCCTAAATATTTATCTTTTAGAGATTTCAACAAGTGACTACATACGGAGCAAATGAGTGAATCTACACTCTAAAATATGTCTATATACATCCGTATGTGGCAGTCCATTTCAAATCTCTAAAAAGACTAATATTTAGGAACGAAGGGAGTAAAATGTAAGACATGAATGGTCTTCAATTTAATATTTAAATGAACAGGAAATTGAAATATGAATATTAAGCCTAGTGCTACATGCATGCAAATGTTGTGTTTAGGCGGAGCTATGTAGATTGTCGGGGGTTAATCCCTCGACCTTAGATAAAATTTTGAAGCTCTATGTAGGATTGCTTAGATTATATTTTCGAACATTATATTTGTTCACACCCTCCCAAACATCGATTGGTTGTGGACCCCCCTCCCCGGGAGAATATCATGTGCCTTCACACCTTAGATGCTATATGCTGATATGAGTTGCTTAGAGAGGTTGTAGATCTGAGATATAGTAGCTCACATGATGACTTAACATTTTTACAGGAAACCTTAATTAGTTTGAGAATTGCACAAAATTTGTACAAAAACTACTCAGATGCCCTTGGATCCCATATCCAACAACCTTGAAGCTCGTATCACTGTAGCATCTAAGATGAAGGAGGACCTCATATTTTCCTATATGTAAGAATATCATGTGCTACCACACCTTAGATGCTTTGGTGATCCAAGCTCTTTGGAGCAGTTGGATCTGTGATCCAACAACTCCTTGCTGTATCAAATGTTTTTTTGCATAAAAGCCCCCAAAGAGTTCAGCCACTGCTTACAAGCACAAAGACTGCTCAGATGTCATTTGGTCTCAGAGCGAACAACCTCAAAGCTCGTATCACCGTAGCATCCAAGCTGAAAGAACACCTGATGTTTTCTCGCATGGGAGAATATGAGGTGCTCCCGCACTGTAGATTCTATGGTGATAGGAGTTCCCAGAGATCTAACGGCTCACAGTAGGAGGTTTGAATGTTTTTGTAATATACGCCTGAGAGAGTATGGGAATTGCGCAGAAAGTACAAGTACTACGCATGCGACATCTGATCACAGATCATACGACCTAGATGCTCGTATCACCGTAGCACCTAATTAAGCTATGGGGAGCACCTAATGTGAGCAACTAGGGGCCGTTGGATCCAAGATGCAGCGCACACACGAGGCCTACAAGTTTTATTTGCAAAAAAACCTTGGAGAGTTTGGAAATTGCGCATAATTACAAAGCCATTGGATCTCAGTTCAAGCGACGTAAAAAATTCGTATCACCATAGCATCTAAGTTGTCGGGTGGATGTGATATTCTATGCCGCTATCATTTTTTCCTAAACTTACAAAATAAGTGTAACTCGTGCCGTTACTTGTGTAACCGCGCCAAGTTTTTGTGTAAAAAAACCATCCTACACTGAAATATTGGAACAACATGTGGGGGTCCCACTTGTCATTGATCAAATTTGGATCTAAAACTAACAAATCTGGAAGACGATATTCGAACTGGCGACCTGGACTACAAAGCGTAAGTGGATAGCTTGAAACAACAATGGTTGTTGGCTTTGTCCCATAATAACTTGATTTTATACAGTATTACGTTGAATAGAGTAGAGGGAGTGGCTCGTCAACACGTGCTTGACCGTTGACTCACTTACTGATGGGTCCCATGTCTGCGATCTCTCACTCCTCTCCATCGTCTCCTTTAGACGCACAGGCACACACGAAGAGCGGCGCGAGCTTGCCGTGGTGTTATTATAACTAAAAAATGCTTGGAAAATAGAGAAATCGCCTAGAACAAGAGACGTTGTGGCTGGTCGAGACGGAGCTAACCACACCTATCCTCCGTGCCACATTAGCATAATGAAGTTGTGTGGCTAGTGGGGTGCTTTTGACCGACTGGCTGGGTCCCGAGGTTGAACCATAGGTAGTACGTCTGGTATAGTATATTTTTGCACACACATTTTTCCTCCGTGCCGAGACGTGGCACACCCTACCGCGTGGTTTCGGGGACCCCCCGGGTGGTGCACGCATATTTTCTTCCTTGCCGAGACGTGGGGCGCCCCTACCGCATGTTTTCTAGGTCCTCCTCGGTTGTAGCGCCGAAGCAAGTAAATGAGTTGTCAAATCACGAAAGACCATCTTTCCCGCCGAGTACATCAGTGAAGCACGGTGGCTAGCTAGTTGGGCTAGTGCGACTATTTAGCTAGGTTGCCGCCACATTTGTTTTTCACCCTCTTTTATCTCCTTGCCGGCAGGTAAATTTAAATATCCACCGCGGCGTTGCTCTGGTCTTTGGGTGCGGCAGGCGCGTCAGGATTTTTATTTTTTGATTGACGGGAGCAAGCGCGGCAGCTATTATCACGATGACTCCGCCTGTAAAACCCACTACTCCCTGATGTGAAAATTCGTCGACTGGTGTTTTCCCATGGTGAAAATCAAAAGATTCACCCCTCTCCTCGGCTGACTTCCTCCGTCTTCCCGTAGATTGCATTGCCTTTCAGCCGTTTCGCCCCCTTTGCTTCCTCTCCCCATTGCTCTACCTGGTTCCATGGCGGCACACTAGATCATGGAGTCTGAGGTGAGGCGCCTGACATAGGAACTCCAGGCCAAGGATGCGGAGCTCAGGGCCAAGGACGTGGAGCTCCGTGAGCTCAAGCAGGAGAGGAGTGGCTTGCTCCTCCTTTATGTGCGGGAGTTCACGGAGTTTCAAAAGCGGCAGACGTTCACCACAAAGATGCTCGAGGCGTCGGCGGCGTTGCTGCAGAAAGCGGGAGATATGATAGGCGGTCAGGCGAGCCAGCTAGAGCGCGTGCGGGCTGATCGTGACGAGGTCTAGGATCGCCTCAGCCACTTAGTGGACCATGTTGTCATGCACGTGTTGCGGCTGCGCGATGCCTACCATCGTGCAAGCGCGACCATGTCGGCCATCGGGCTAAACCCGTTTGACCACCCCGTCGACTTCAAGGAGCCGCGGCTTCCTGATCTGGTCTCCTTCTTTACCTATATCTCCGAGGAGCTGAGCCGTCTCTGCGCGATGGTGGCGGCGCAACTGGACAAGGAGGGGTTGCGGGCTGCCATCACCGTTGCCGGGCGAATCCTCTCAGGGCTCCGTCACCGGAATCCATTCGTGCCATTGGATGCCATCTTTGACGAGCTGGCTCCCGTCGACTGGGAGCAGGCTCTGAGGGCGGTGGCACCCTGCATCACCAACGTCGTGTGCCTCGAAAAGCAGAGGGACTTCGGTGGTGTTTAGGCATCCTCTGCAAAGGCATGTCCATGTCTCGGCGCATTATGAATGTTGGATTAAACTCAGAGGGTGCAGACCAGTCATTGTAACAAAAAACGTGTGAGTGTGTTTGGTTACATTTTCATCTCAATATAGTCAGTTCCCTATTCGTGCATGCTCATCTTACCAGCACTCTTCATGGATGTTCCTAGTGTATTTGTGTTAACCTACTAGTGTGAACTCATGCACCCTGCACATGGCTAGCGCGAGCTTCCGTCACTTCTGCCTACGTTAATGCGTTTAATTGTGCGCTCGTGTGGAAATCGGATACGTCCGGTGTCCTCCAGCGCTAACGACTTCGTGGCCGACATGGACTGGATCGATCTTTATTATCGCAGGCCGTTTCGGCTTTCCAAAACAACCGACAGTGTTCGGGCCTTGTATATCTAAATAAATAGTCCACCTTATGTGTGTTCGGGGCCATCGACTTGCTAAACACGATCGATACAATCGCTGCGGCAGTTTCGATCGTTTGCCGCTCATCTCGAAGTTCCAAGAGCGATGGAGAAGATAACTCCAAGAGTCATGGAGCACCTCAAGCGGCTCAAGGCAGCAACGCGCAGGGGCACTGTTCTATCTCTACGTTTGGAGGAATATGTCTTGAAGCATCTTTTTCATGTCGCGATTGAGTGGATGCGGGTGCGGATCGTCGAGACGATGGAGAACGAGACGACGGCAAGAATCACAAATCAACTCAAGGCAGCGGCGATGGAGAACGAGACGACGGCGAGACTCGTGAAACACGTCAAGGCAGCCGCTCGCCGGATCGATGGTCGTTATCTACGTTGGGAGCAACAACTCCCGATGGTTCTCTTTTTTGCCTTGATTCTGTTAGCGTTGCTCCTTTTAGTGCTAATCATCCAAATTAAAGGCCTCTCCGTCGTCGGCATTTTGTCCACTATGTACCTCGCTAGCTTACTATCTAGGTACGTGTCCCAACTCCCATGTAATGTAAGGATCGGAAGAAAGGCGTAAGTACGTTGCACTCTAGTCTTTTCGTCACGTGAAACAAAAGGATGATATACTTGGTTTTTGGTTAGACCTTTTCATGATGCACACGTGTCTGTACTTTTCATTTTAAGTTAAATAACAATAGACCTACTGTTTGTTTTACATGACTTCTTGTTTCACTTTCGGAAGCTTCTTGTGTAGCCTTTCTTTTTCACACACCTTTTTAATTACACTGCCAAAACGTATTCCTACTTCAATACTCGGTCCGCCAATGTCTCTACCCTCCCTCTATCATGGCCACTAGACAATAGTAGTGATATATTCGCACAAAAATCGCTATGTGTCAAGTCCAAACCCTAGGTCAAGCCGCCGAACTACCAAAACCCGAGACTAACCACTCTCACGTGCACATTTGGTTCCCTTGAAATTAAAGAAAACATCAACTAGTATTGGAGTACAATCTTTTTTGGAAAGTATTGGGTATGATTTTTTGTATAGAACTTTCATAAATTTTATTTTTCTTCTATAAAAGAGATATTTTACAGTACATCATACTACCTAAAATAGTGGATAGTATTAATTGATCCAACGTTAGTATGGAGGTAATTGCCTGTCAGGGTTGATTTGTTTTTCCTTCATTTTAATCATAATGATTAGTTTAATTAACTAAATTAATCCCATCGCATTTGATGCTGCCTGCATATGTTCTTGACGAGATCGGATCAGTGTATATTCTGGACGCCGCCTTGCGATTTCCTTGCATCTCCGGCGGGCGGAATCGGTACATACATACTCTTTCCGTCTCAAAATTCTTGACTTACATTTTTCTAGATAGTTGAGACGGAGAGAGTATATGTGTATCAATCAACCTGCTTGTCCTCACTTCGTGCATGCGTTCTTTGGCAGAAAGAATTTGCCTCGATGAGTCGGGCCTGCGCCAACGTTCAGTTTTTCCCGGGCAACATCGTAAGCTCCAGCCAGACGGACGCCGAGGCCATGGAGTTCGCCGCTGACATGTATGCAAACCCTTCTTGGTCTGTCCGGCATCGATGACAGCAACGAGGACGATCTATTTTTTATGGAGGCGTTGGGCCTCATCCAGCCGATGAACGTAGACGGCACGGCGGGTCCAGCTTAAGTTCGACGTATTGTGTGGCCTCCAGAAGGAGTCCAACATGGCGACATGCGTGACGTCGACTCCGACTTCGGCTCACCTCAGTCCACACCGTACTAGAACGCGGTAAGCAGCGGTACTAATGCTGAGTGCCGATGTTCAGTTCCTCCCGAGGAGCCTCGCGCTCGCACCCAACCACCCAATATAAATTACGAGGCTATTAGGGGAGCTTGCAGTGCGCGAAGTCTCTTTTACCGGTTCAGGTAGCTACCGGTGAAGCATCGACCGGTCATTTTGCTCATGATTCGTGTTGTGGTAGCCCACATCCAATGTATAAGAGTGTATTTGTGGCGGCTAATGTTTTATATATGGTCAAATCAAGTCAGATGAATAGTGTCCATGCTACTTTTTGCAGTGGGATGTACGTATGCATGCAATGTCTCTCCCCTCTCCCTCTTCCAAACAAATCCATGCATTTTATTTTTGTTTACATATTTGGATGGCCAATATTTTTTACAGTAATGCTCTATGATTTAATTTTTTTCATATATTCAAATTCCTGAACATAAAATCTTTAGAATAAGACCAATTTTGAATATATTTAAACTAGTTTTATTTTTACTATTTCAATCATATCAAAATATTAATTTCACTCATTTCAAATTTCAAATTTCAAAATAATTGAAACCACTTTTCTGAATATAGTTTTCTTAAGTTGTTGAAACCAGTTTGTGTGAAATTGAATAATTCAAATACATTGTATCAGTTTTCTAAAATGAGTGAAATGATTATTTTTGTGAAACTCCTTATTTCAGTGTGTATTTTTTGAGTATAACGTGTTTTCTGAAACTAGTGAAATGAGTGAAATCTATCCTTTGTATCAAGTGAAATCACTTTTTTGAAACAAGTGAAATATGGTATTCCATTTGAGTGAGTGCAATATGTTTCCGAAATTTAGTTTCTTGAAATATTACATACCAGCATTTTCATTTGAGTGAGTGTAATATGTTTTCTGAAATTAGTTTCTTGAAATTATTGTTTGAATGAGCGAAATCATTTTTTAAATGAGTGAAACCTAATTTTTTAAACGAGCAAAAGCTGTTTTATGAAGCGAGCAGATTTGTTTTTTGAATTGAGCGATATCGGGTTTTTGAAATACTTGGAATGAGTTATTTGAAACGAGTGAAATCAAATGAGTGAAGTTTGTTTTATGAAATGATTTAAGCTTATTTTTATTTGACATATACCAGCTTCTTGAAACAAGATTTTTATTTTATTTTTAATGAGTTAAATTAGCTTTTAAAAATTATTGTAACATGTTTTTCTTTCAATAGAAACAACTGAAATCAGTTGTATCAAATGAGTGAAATCATTCGTTTGATGAAATCAGTGAAATCAGTTTTTTGAAATGTGTGAAATAAATTTTGGAATGAGTAGAATCCAGCATTTTGAATAGGCCTAAATCCATCTTTTGAAAGTGAGTGAAATATGTTTTTTCAAATGAGTGAATTAGCAAAACTGTCAAAAACACTTTTACGAAATAACGTAATAATCTTATGTTTTGTGAAAGTGATTTCAAAGATTATTGAAATATATGAAATAAAAAAGTAGTCCAAATATATCTAAAATTGATCTTCATCCGAAGATCTTGTCACCACGAATTCAAATATATAAAAAATTTCAAAAATGAACATTTCGCTTAAAACATGTCAATCATTTAAAAACCAAAGATGAAATAAAATGCATGTCATTATGTGGGGAGAAACAATGCGTGCATGTGCAGTCACTCTCTCTCTCTCTCTCTTCTCTGGCAAAAAGCTGACATGCAGGATGTATTCTCGAGTATTGTTGTTGGAAAGGATTCCCTTGTTTATACTAACCAGCTGCACCAATCCTGATGAATTTAACGAACGATGGATTCTCCACTGGTACATACCAGTTCCGGTAAAAAAAACTTAGTCGGCTCGCCGTGGCCGACGATGCTCGATGACTGCTGGCCATAGGACTGCTACTCAATGAGGATTGATGAACAGAGTGAACTACCTAAAATGCCCGTAATTGATCAATATACTGCTGAAAATCAGTTGTAGTATTAGCTAATTTGGACTCTCGAATCATAAAAATGAACAGCACCAATAGACTTGATGTACCGTAAAAAGTCTCTAAAAAGAGAACCACAAGTACCTTTTTCATCCAAAATATGCTACAAGGCAGGTTGCCCATCTGTATACTGCACCACTCCCCCACCTCCTCTTCATATCATTGCTCCGCTGGCGGCGCCTCTTGCCTCTCCTTGCTCCCTTGCTCATGTGCGCCATGGCCCTATCCCTTTAGATCCACCCTCGTGACGCATGATCACCGGCTCCTCATCTTATTCTCTTCATGGCTCCCTCCACCTGCCCTCCTACGGAGCTAAGTTAGGATTTATTTATATCTATATATGTGAAGTTGAAGATCAATTAGAGAGTATAAGCCCACACGTAGGAGAAATGGTGCAGAAAAATAAATAAATAAAAGGCTACAAGGAACCTTTACTTCACACATTAGATGTAGAGTCGTTAAATTGTTAAGGACCATTTTAAATAGTTTTAAAGGCTCCCTCCTCTTCTGGAAACCACCTAGAGTTGCTCTAACCATGTGGAGAAGTCCTCCCTTTGTCTCTCCTTCAAGAAAAAGGTGGTTAGGGTTTCTGCCTCCCGTCGGCGGCGTCCCCGATCTCCCACGTGTCATGTGGCCTTAGGGCCATGGGTGCGTGATGGATACCGGCCCTTGCTGGCGGGAGGGCTCCGTTTTCAGGTGCTTCTTCAAGTTTTGTTAGGGTTTGTGTTCTGCTCAAGAAGGCGAGATGGCGGCGGCTTCTTGAAGATGGAATAAGGTTCTTCCCGCCTAACCCCCGTCCCAATGGTGTGTCTAGCATCGTCGGAGGGCATGTGGTGGTGTGTCTCCAGCTGATCTCGCGAAATTTGGTCGGTGGGTGTCTTTGATGGATCCGTTCGGATCCGATCTTTGTTCGTCTTTGTTCATGTGTCTTCAGGTTGGATCCTTCTGATCTAAAATTCTCTTCATCGGCAGCGGTTGCTGTTTTGGGGCATTGGTCCTATAGGACCTTAGCACGACGACTTCCCGACTGTCTACTATAACAAGTTGTGCCCGGTTCCGGTAAGGGAGGGGCGATGACGGCGGCGCGCCTTCGGCTCGCTTCAATGCTTGTAGTTGTCGCTAGGTGGTCTATGGATCTGGATGTAATTTTTATTATTTCTGGTGTTCGTTGTACTACTATGATTAAAGATGAATAGATCGACAGTTTCCCGCAAAAAAAATCCATGTGGAGAAGCATCGAAAGAGTAGTGTGTCATGATGCTCTTAAGAACAATATTATACTCGGATGACGTACTCTTCTTCCTCTTCCACCCGTCGCCGTGACACCTGTTCTCTATGACAGCAACAATATTAGTAAATAATGTTAAAAATATGTTTAACAATGGAGCCAATCCAATATTATGTAAATATTAATAAAAATAATATCTTTTATATATTTTTTCATATGCTTGAAATAAAAGAGTCATCTCATATTTCGAAACAATATTCGTATACAGAAAAAGTAATTCATGTTGTTCTTGGCCCTCTGCCTACGTATGTAGTTCATGGGAAGTTTCATTCTAACCCCAAAAATCATTCACCTGCTTGATAAACGTCGTAGATGCTTCTTCTTGATACTTGCAAGAGCGCACAATGCCTAGTCCCGTGGGATAAAGTCTGCGGACCCAAGGAAAATGGGGGTCTCGGGGTCAAAAACATTAAATCGCAATTTTTTCGCCCGAGGATGAAATTCGCCTACAAGTTCACGCACTCCTCAAACTTGGATTGTAACCTCATCTACTCTCCATACCCCGTCTCAGTGGGAAACAAAGCTTCAAACTTGGCAGCATGCCTCTCTGAAATTTCCAAATGCAAAATTGGCAATCGCCACTCTACTTTCCTTTGGCATGACATATGGTTTCTCTCTGAACCACTATCCAGAACATACCCTTCCCTATGCTCCCACCACCTGAACCAAAACGCCCATATGGCACAAATTATGCAGTGGGGTCGTTCTTCCTTGTGAGACAAGCTGACCGAAAGTGAATTTGTTTCTGTTAATGTTCTGTTGCGCCATGTCTCTCTTTCAGGTTCACTTGGATCGAAGAACACTGCTCAATTGGGAACAATTGACCACTGGTAATGCATACAAACTTACAAAGTACTCAAGCAAGGACTCGCTCCCCAAGACCTCACGCCTGCTTGGATGGGCTGCGCACCAACCAAAGTAAAAAAAATAAAAAAAAATTCAACTAGCTGTTGTACCTCGACAGGTTAAACACAAAAGCAAACCTCTCTCACAAGATGCTCCAGGCAAACACTACGTGCCCTATGTGCATGGCCCGTGTAGAAGACCGCCTTCACCTGTTCGTCCGATGGCCAACCACCTCTCCTATATGGTGGTCCATTGGATTCAAACCTTCTATCTCCCCCTTCAACAGATCTGGATGACACCCTCTCCGCAAGATATCGACGAGAGCACAACCACTTTCTTCTGCTAATCGTCCTCTAGAAAATCTAGGATGCTCGGAATACACAAGTTTTTGGACAGGCTGACTACACCACCACACATGTAATCTAGAACATTGTAAACAGTCTCACAATGTTGTAAACGATCTCACTTTGTGGACAAATCAGCTCAAAAAAATCTAGTGACAAAGCCCTTGTCGGATTTTCGTGGGACTATCTCACCTCTCGGTAGTGGGCAAGCTGTTGGGAACGTTGCATTGAAAACAAAAAAAATTTATGCACACGCAATCTATACATGGAGATGTATAGCTACGAGAGGGGGAGAGCATCTACATTACCATTGTAGATCGCTAAGCGGAAGCGTTTATCAACGCGGTTGATGTAGTCGTACACCTTCACGATCTGTCCCGATCAACTACCGAACGTACGACACCTCCGCGTTCAGCACACGTTCAGCTCAATGACATCCTCGCCTTGTCGATCCAGCAAGAGAGCCGAAGTAGTAGATGAGTTCCACCAGCACGACAACGTGGTGACGGAGGTGGTGAAACTATTCGCAGGCCTTCGCCAAACACAACGAACATGGACGGAGGAGGAACTAGAACTAGAGGGAGACGGGGCGCCGCACACGGCTTGGGGATCGTGGTGTGTATTGCCCCTCTCCCTCCTCTCATATATATAGGTAGGAGGAGGAGGGCGGTAGCTTAGGGCGCCCCCAAGGGGGCTGGCCCTAGGGCCTGCCCTGGCCGCGCCCTCCCTTCCTTCTTGAAACTAGTGGTCTTGTTAACCATCAACACTTGATGCTTCTTCTTAATTTCTACCTCCGTCGATTTTACCATCGCGAAGAGCTGGTGAAATATTTTCGTTATCCTTTGCGTATTATAGTTCATCACGAAGTCTTTGTAGCTTGGTGGTAGTGACTGAAGAACTCAGTCAATAACACTCTCAACTGGAAGATCAATTCCTAGCTGAGTCAAGTGGTTATGATACTCAGACATTCTGAGTATGTGTTCACTGACAGAATTGTTCTCCTCCATATTACAGCTATAGAACTTATTGAAGACTTCATATCTCTCAACCCGGGCATTAGCTTGAAATATCAATTTCAGCTCTTGGAACATCTCATATGCTCTGTGACGTTCAAAACGTCTTTGAAGTCCCGGTTCTAAGCCGTAAAGCATGACACACTATACTATTGAGTAGTCATCAGATCGAGCCTGCCAGACGTTCATAACATCTGAAGTGGCTCCTGCAGCAGGTCTGTCACCTAGTGGTGCATCAAGGACATAATTCTTCTGTGCAGTGCTACGTCTCGAGCTTGTGTTGGTTTTCCTCAAAGAGGAGAGGGTGATGCAGTGATAGTAGCGTAAGTATTTCCCTCAGTTTTTCAGAACCAAGGTATCAATCCAGTATGAGGCTCCTCAAAAGTCCCACGCACCTACACAAACAAACTGAGAACTCGCAACCAACGCAATAAAGGGGTTGTCAATCCCTTCATGGCCACTTGCGAAAGCGAGATCTAATAAAGATAGTAATATAAGATAAATATATTTTTGGTATTTTATAATAAAGCTGCAAAAAGTAAAGATGTAAATAAAAGTAGATTGAAAGCAAATATGATAAGAGATAGACCCGGGGGCCATAGGTTTCACTAGAGGCTTCTCTCAAGATAACATAAGTATTACGGTGGGTGAACATATTACTGTCGAGCAATTGATAGAAAAGCGCATAGTTATGAGATTATCTAGGCATGATCATGTATATAGGAATCACGTCCATAACAAGTAAACTGACTCCTGCCTGCATCTACTACTATTACTCCACACATCGACCGACTCCTGCCTGCATCTAGAGTATTAAGTTCATAAGAACAGAGTAACGCATTAAGCAAGATAACATGATGTAGAGGGATAAACTCATGCAATATGGTATAAACCTCATCTTGTTATCCTCGATGGCAACAAAACAATACGTGCCTTGCAACCCTTTCTGTCATTGGGTAAGGACACCGCAAGATTGAACCCAAAGCTAAGCACTTCTCCCATGGCAAGAAAGATCAATCTAGTAGGCCAAACCAAACTGATAATTCAAAGAGACTTGCAAAGATAACTCAATCATACATAAAAGAATTCAGAGAAGATTCAAATATTATTCATAGATAAACTTGATCATAAACCCATAATTCATTAGATCTCGACAAACACACCGTAAAAAGAGTTTACATCGAATAGACCTCCACAAGGGAGGGGGAGAACATTGTATTGAGATCCAAAAAGAGAGAAGAAGCCATCTAGCTAATAACTATGGACCCGTAGGTCTGTGGTAAACTACTCACAACTCATCTGAGGAGCAAGGATGTTGATGTAGAAGCCCTCCGTGGTCGATTCCCCCTCCGGCAGAGTGCCGGCGAAGGCTCCAAGATGAGATCTCGCGGATACTGAAGGTTACGGCGGTGGAAATTGTGTTTCGTGATGCTCCTGGATGTTTTCGGGGTACGTAGGTATATATAGGAGGAAGAAGTACGTCGGTGGCCGCCCGAGGGGCCCATGAGACAGGGGGCGCGTCCTACAGGGGGGGCGGCCTCCTATCTCGTGGGAGCCTCGGCTGCTTCTTGACTTGCACTCCAAGTCCTCTGGATCACGTTCGTTCCAAAAATCACGCTCCTGAAGGTTTCATTCCATTTGGACTCCGTTTGATATTCCTTTTCTTCGAAATACTGAAATAGGCAAAAAAAAAACAGCAATATGGACTGGGCCTCCGGTTAGTAGGTTTGTCCCAAAAATGATATAAATGTGTAAAATAAAGCCCATAAACATCCAAAAGGGGTAATATAATAGCATGGAACAATCAAAAATTATAGATACGTTGGAGACGTATCAAACATCCCCAAGCTTAATTCCTGCTCGTCCTCGAGTAGGTAAATGAAGAAAAGGAATTTTTGATGTGGAATGCTACCTAACATAATTCTCAATGTAATTTTCTTTATTGTGGCATTACTGTTCCGATCCAAAAGATACAAAATAAAACTTCATATTTACATAAGAAATAGTAATACTTCAAGCATACTAATCAAAGTAATCATGTCTTCTCAAAATAACATGGCTAAAGAAAGTTATCCCTACAAAATCATATAGTCTGGCTGTTGCTCTATCTTCATCACACAAAGTATTTAATCATGCACAACCCCGATGACAAGCCAAGCAATTTTTTCATACTTTAATAATCTCAAACTTTTTCAACTTTCACGCAATACATGAGCGTGAGCCATGGACATAGCACTATATGTGGAATAGAATGGTGGTTGTGGAGAAGAAAAAAAGGAGAAGATAGTCTCACATCAACTTAGCGTATCAACGGGCTATGGAGATGCCCATTAATAGATATCAATGTGAGTCAGTAGGGATTGCCATGTAACGGATGCACTAGAGCTATAAATCTATGAAAGCTCAACAAAAGAAACTAAGTGGGTGTGCATCCAACTTGCTTGCTCACGAAGACCTAGGGCACTTTGAGGAAGCCCATCATTGGAATATACAAGCCAAGTTCTATAATGAAAAATTTCCACTAGTATATGAAAGTGACAACATATGAGACTCTCTATCATGAAGATCATGGTGCTATTTTGAAGCACAAGTGTGAAAAAAGAGATAGTAGCATTGTCCCTTCTCTCTTTTTCTCTCATTTTAATTTTCTTTCTTTTTCTTTTTCTTTTTTTTCTTTTTTTTCTTTCTCTTTTTTTTTCTTTGGCCTTTCCCTTTTTTTTCTTTTTGGCCTTTCTCTTTTTTTTCTTCCACTTTTTTTTCTTTTTGTAAAGTCCAAAGTCTCATCCCGACTTGTGGGGGAATCATAGTCTTCATCATCCTTTCCTCACTAGGACAATGCTCTAATAATGAAGATCATCACACTTTTATGGATTTAGAACTCAAGAATTGCAACTCAAAGCTAGAACAAGATATGACTCTATATGAATGCCTCCGGCGGTGTACCGGGATATGCAATGAATCAAGAGCGACATGTATGAAAATTATGAAGGTGGCCTTGCCACAAATACGATGTCAACTACATGATCATGCAAAAAGCAATATGACAAAAGTAATGCGTGTCATATGAACGGAACGGTCGAAAGTTGCATGGCAATATATCTCGGAATGGGTATGGAAATGCCATAATAGGTAGGTATGGTGGCTGTTTTGAGGAAGGTATATGGTGGGTGTATGGTACCGGTGAAAGTTGCGTGGCACAAGAGAGGCTAGAAATGATGGAAGGGAGAAAGGGTGCGTATAGTCCATGCAATCAACATTAGTCAAAAGAACTCATGTACTTGTTGTAAAAATTTAGAAGTCATCAAAAACCAAAGCACTACGCGCATGCTCCTAGGGGGATATATTGGTAGGAAAAAACCATCGCTCGTCCCCGACCGCCACTCATAAGGAAGACAATAAATAAATAAAATTGTGCTCCAACTTCATCACAAAGCGGTTCACCATAAGTGCATGCTACGGGAATCACAAACTTCAACACAAGCATTCTTTAAATCCATAATCACCCAACTAGCATGACTTTAATATCACTACCACCATATCCCAAAACAATTATCAAGTATCAAGTTGATCATAGCATCCAATTCACTTTCTATGATAGTTTTTATTATACCAAACTTGGATGCTCATCATTCTAGGACCAACTTTATGACCATAGAAAATACCATGCTGTTCTAAAAGACTCTCAAAATAATATAAGTGAAGCATGAGAGAGTAGTAATTTCTTCAAAATTAAGACACCACCATGCTCTAAAAGATATAAGTGAAGCACTAGAGCAAAAACTATCAAGCTCAAAAGATATAAGTGAAGCACATAGAGTATTCTAGCAAATTCTAATCAAATAGGCTTCTCCCAAAAGGTGTGTACAGCAAGGATGATTGTGGTAAACTAAAAATCAAAGACTAATATAATACACGACGCTCCAAGCAAAACACATATCATGTGACGAATAAAAATATAGCTCCAAGTAAAGTTACCAATGAACGAAGACGAAAGAGGGGATGCCTTCCTGGGACATCCCCAAGCTTAGAATTTTGGCTATTCTTGAATATCTTGCGGTGCCATGGGCATCCCCAAGCTTAGGCTCTTGCCACCCTTTATTCCATAGTGCATAAAAGCTTTACCCAAAACTTGAAAACTTCACAACACAAAACTCAATAGGAAATTTTATAAGCTCCGTTAGTGAAAGAAAGCAAAACCACCACATAAGGTACTGTAATGAACTCATTCTTTATTTATTTTGGTGTTAAAACTACTGTATTCCAACTTCTTTATGGTTTATAAACTAATTTACTAGCCATAGATGCATTGAAATAAGCAAACAACACACGAAAAACAGATTCTGTCAAAAACAAAACAGTCTGTAGCAATCTGTAACTAACGCAAACTTCTGGAACTCTAAAAATCCTACCAAAATAGTAAGTCCTGGACAATTTGTTTATTGAACAGAAGCAAAAAAGAATCAACGCAAAAGCACGTTTCTGTGATTTAACAAAATTATATTCGTTCGTGCAAAGTTTCTGGTTTTTAGCAGAATCAAGTCAACTATCATCATAGGTTATCCTATAGGTTCTACTTGGAACAAACACTAATTAAAAGATAAAAACACATCTAAACATAAGTTAGATGCAAGATTTATTACTAAACAGGAGCAAAAACAGAAAAGATAAAGAAAATTGGGTTGCCTCCCAACTAGCGCTATTGTTTAACGCCCCTAGCTAGGCATAAAAGCAAGGATAGATCTAACAGGTGCCATCTTTGGCACTAAATTCATAAGTAGCACGCATGATGGATTCATAAGGTAATTTGACTTTCTTTCTTGGAAAGTGATCCATGCCTTTCTTTAATGGAAATTGGAATCTAATATTCCCTTCCTTCATATCAATAATCGCACCAATCGTTCTAAGGAAAGGTCTACCAAGAATAATAGGGCAAGAAAGATTGCAATCTATATCAAGAACGCTAAAATCTACGGGCACCAAATTTCTATTTGCAACAATGAGAACATCATTGATCCTTCCGATTGGCTTTTTAATGGTGGATTCCGCAAGGTGCAAATTTAAAGAGCAATCATCAAGATCATGGAAACCTAGAATATCACATAAAGTTTTCGGAATCGTGGAAACACTAGCACCCAAATCACACAAAGCAAAACACTCATAATCTTTAATTCTAATCTTTATAGTAGGTTCCCACTCATCATTAAGTTTTCTAGGTATAGAAACTGCCAAATTTAGTTTTTCATCATAAGATTGCATCAAGGCATCAACAATATGTTTGGTAAAAGCTTTGTTTTGACTATTAGCTTGAGGAGAATTGACAACGGATTGCAACAAGGAAATACAACCTTTTAAAGAACAATTATCATAATCAAATTCCTTGAAATCCGAGATAGTAGGTTCAATATTATTAGAAGTTGAGGATTCTCCAATCTCACTTTTACCAAATTTTATAATATAGATGCAAAAAGTAAAGATGCAAAGAAAAGTAGATTGAAAGAAAATATGATAAGAGATAGAACCGGGGGCCATAGGTTTCACTAGAGGCTTCTCTCAAGATAGCATAAGTACTACGGTGGGTGAACAAATTACTGTCGAGCAATTGATAGAAAAGCGCATAGTTATGAGATTATCTAGGCATGACCATGTATATAGGCATCACATCCATAACAAGTAGACCGACTCCTGCCTGCATCTACAACTATTACTCCACACATCGACCGACTCCTGCCTGCATCTAGAGTATTAAGTTCATAAGAACAGATTAACGCATTAAGCAAGATGACATGATGTAGAGGGATAAACTCATGCAATATGATATAAACCCCATCTTGTTATCCTCGATGGCAACAAAACAATACGTGCCTTTCAACCCTTTCTGTCACTGGGTAAGGACACAACAACATTGAACCCAAAGCTAAGCACTTCTCCCATGGCAAGAAAGATCAATCTAGTAGGCCAAACCAAACTGATAATTCAAAGAGACTTGCAAAGGTAACTCAATCATACATAAAAGAATTCAGAGAAGATTCAAATATTATTCATAGATAAACTTGATCATAAACCGACAATTCACTAGATCTTGACAAACACACCGTAAAAAGAGTTTACATCGAATAGATCTCCACAAGAGAGGGGGAGAACATTGTATTGAGATCGAAAAAGAGAGAAGAAGCCATCTAGCTAATAACTATGGACCCGTAGGTCTGTGGTAAACTACTCACAACTCATCGGAGGGGCAAGGATGTTAATGTAGAAGTCCTCCGTGGTCGATTCCCCCTCCGGCTGAGTGTCGACGAAGGCTCCAAGATGAGATCTCGCGGATACAGAAGGTTACGGCGGTGGAAATTGTGTTTCGTGGTGCTCCTGGATGTTTTCGGGGTACGTAGGTATATATAGGAGGAAGAAGTACGTCGGCGCGCCCCTGACCGTTGTGGACACCCCGTAAGGCGGTTGCTGCTCTTCTTTTGCCGCAAGAAAGCTAATATCCGAAAACAAATCGTGTTGAAGGTTTCAATCCAATCGGAGTTACGCATCTCCGGGAATATAAGAAACGGTGAAAGGCTAGATTCTCGAACGCAGAAACAGAGAGACACAGAGACAAATCCAATATCGGAGGGGCTCTCGCCCCTCCCACGCCATGGAGACCATGGACCACAGGGGAAACCCTTCTCCCATCTAGGGAGAGGGTCAAGTAATAATAAGAAGAAGGGGGCCTTTCTCCCCCTCTCTCCCGGTGGTGCCGGAATGCCGTCGGGGCCATCATCATCACTGCGATCTACACCAACAACTCCGTCATCTTCACCAACATCTCCATCACCTTCCCCCATCTATCTACAACCGTACACTCTCCCGCAAACCGCCGTACCCTCTACTTGACCATGGTGCTTTATGCTTCATATTATTATCCAATGATGTGTTGCCATCCTATGATGTCTGAGTAGATTTTCTTTGTCCTTTCGGTAATTGGTCAATTGCTATGATTGGTTTAATTTGCTTGTGGTTATGTTGTTGTCCTTTGGTGCCCATCATATGAGCGCGCGCGTGGATCACACCATAGGGTTAGTTGTATGTTGATAGGACTAAGTATTGGAGGCGAAGAGTGATAGAAGCTTCAACCTAGCATAGAAATTGATGCATACGGGATTGAAGGGGGACCAATATATCTTAATGATATGTATGGGTTTTACCATAATGAACGTTAGTAGTTGCGGATGCTTGCTAATAGTTCCAATCATAAGTCCATATAATTCCAAGTCAGGGATTACATGCTAGCAGTGGCCTCTCCCACATAAAACTTGCTATCAGTCTAGTAACATAGTCAATTGCTTAGGGACAATTTTGCAACTCCTACCACCAATTTTCCGCACATGCTATACTAACTTTATTGCTTCTTTATCTAAACAGCTCCTAGTTTATATTTACGTGCTCTTTATATTCTTGCAAACCTATCCAACAACACCTACAAAGTACTTCTAGTTTCATAAATGTTCTAGGTAAAGTGAACGTTAAGCGTGCGTAGAGTTGTATCGGTGGTCGATAGAATTTGAGGGAATATTTGTTCTACCTTTAGCTCCTCGTTGGGTTTGACACTCTTACTTATCGAAAGAGGCTACAATTGATCGCATATACTTGTGGGTTATCAAGACCTTTTTCTGGCGCTGTTGCCGGGGAGTCATAGCGTGGGGTGAATATTCTCGTGTGTGCTTGTTTGCTTTATCACCAAGTAATTTTTATTTGTTGTCCTTAGTTGTTTTCTATCTTTAGTTGTGGATATGTAACACGAAATACCAAAAAAATAGGTTTACTTGCTACTCATAAAGATGGGGAACCTCCTAAAACTCTCGATGCTCATTATGTGAAAGATATTATGTACTACTTTAATAATCCTAAGAAAACTCCGTTCAATTATGTTATGGGAGACACGTTGGATCAACGTGAATACTTTAGGGATTATCACTTGACACAAAAAGGTAAACTATTATGGGATCAAATTTATATGTTGTATTGTTATGCTAGGCAACTATGCTTGAGATATGATTATACTTGTTGCTCTAGGATGAAGGCTCCACACCATCCCTTTTCATGCAAATTTAATGATAATAAAACCGTAGCTTCTTATGCTAATGGTATATATGATTACTATGATGTGGAACAAATAGAAGAATTCGTTGCTTTTATGGGTGCTTACAAAATTGAATATTTGTTTAAAGAGTGTGAAAATCTTGATGATGCAGTTTACAGACCTGAAAATTTTGCTACACTTAAATATTATTATGATAATTATGAATACAAATCCAATATTGATGCATTTACTGAGAATGTCTCCGCTTTCCAAGAAGAGACTAATATTTTGCAGGAAACTATGGAAGAGGAAATTACTGAAACTGTGAGCTCATTGGATGAAAAATATGATGAGGAGAGCGAAGAACAAAAGGAGGAAGAGCGGATTAGCTACCCGTGCCCACCTTCTAATGAGAGTAGCTCTTCAACTCATACATTGTTTGATTTCCCTTCGTTCTTTCCGAAGGATGATTGCTATGATAATTGCTATGATCCCTTTAATTCGTTTGAAATATCCCTTTTTGATGATTCTTGCTATGATTGTGGCCAAGATGCCAATATGAATTATGCTTATGGAGATGAACTTGCTATAGTTCCTTATGTTAAACATGAAATTGTTGCTATTGCACCCACTCATGATAGTCCTATTATCTTTTTGAATTCTCCCGACTACACTATATCGGAGAAGTTTGCTCTTATTAAGGATTATGTTGATGGGTTGCATTTTACCGTTGCAAATGATGATTTTGATAGATATAATATGCATGTGCCTGCTGCTCCTACTTGCAATTATTATGAGAGAGGAACTATATCTCCACCTCTCTATGGTTACAATATGATAAAATTGAGAGAAACTGCTTATACACATTGGACTTTACTTGGTGTGCATGAATTGTTCTTTTATGACTTGCCGATGCATAGGAAGAGAGTTAGACTTTGTTTTTTCTTGATATATGTTACTTTGTGCTCACTATTAAATCACAAATCATTGTTAATTAAAATTGGCTTTGATATACCTTGGGATCGGGTGGATCCATTACTTGAGCACTATATGCCTAGCTTAATGGCTTTAAAGAAAGTGCTGCCAGGGAGACAACCCGAAAGTTTAGAGAGTCATTTATTTCTGTTGTGTGCTTTCATAAAATTTATAAACAAAAAACTAAAGAGGGGAACCCAAAACTTTTTCAAAAAGAAAAGCGAAAGTGAGAAAGACGAGCATTGTTAAAGTGGGAGCTAGCCTTGAACTTTGTTCATGCTCACGGAAACTTTGTGAATCTTGATTACAGAAACTTTTCAACAATAATAATTATACCTTTATATAATTCCATTGTATAATAAAAATAATGTGCCAAGGTTTGCCTTTAGGATGTTTACAATGCTTGTTGGTTTGTGCGGTGCAGGACAGAAACTTTGGCTGTAGTGCGCGATTTTACATTTTTTACTGGAACGTCAAACGGTTCTGAAACTTTTTGCACTGTCTTTATATACAAATTGTTTATGTTTCCTAATTTTGGCAGAATGTTTGGTGTACCAGAAGTATGGTGAATGTTCAGAGTACTACAGACTGTCCTGTTTAAGACAGATTCTGTTTTTGATGCATAGTTTGCTTGTTTTGATGAAACTATCAATTTTGATCAGTGGATTAAGGCATGGAAAAGTTATATTACATTAGATACAATGCAAAAACAAAATATTAATTGGTTTGCAACATTACTTAGAGTAGTGATTTGCTTTATTATACTAACGGATCTTATCGAGTTTTTGTTGAAGTTTTGTGTGGATGAAGTGTTCGTAGATCGAGGAGGTCTCGATATGATGAAAAGGAGGAGAGGCAAGAGCTCAAGCCTGGGGATGCCCAAGTCACCCCCAGTAAATATTCAAGGAGACTCAAGCGTCTAAGCTTGGGGATGCGGTGGAAGGCATCCCCTCTTTCTTCAACAAGTATCGGTATGTTTTCGGATTCGTTTCGTTCATGCGATATGTGCAAATCTTGGAGCGTCTTTTGCATTTAGTTTTCACTTTTCTCTTATGCACCATGCTGGTATGAGATAGTCCATGGTTGATTTATAAAATGCTCATTGCACTTCACTTAAATCTTTTGAGTATGGCTTTATAGAATGCTTCATGTGCTTCACTTAAATCTTTTGAGTTTGGATTGCCTGTTTCTCTTCACAAAGAAAACTGCCATTTGTAGAATGCTCTTTTGCTTCCCTTATATTTGTTAGAGCGTGGGCATATCTTTTGTAGAAAGAATTAAACTCTCTTGCTTCACTTATATCTATTTAGAGAGATGACAGGAATTGGTCATTCACATGGTTAGCCATAAAATCCTACATAAAACTTGTAGATCAGTGAATATGATATGTTTGATTCCTTGCTATAGTTTTGCGATATAGAGATGATAATATGTGGGAGGTACTAGTAAATGGTTGTGTTTAGTAAGGATATTGGTGTTAAGGTTTGTGATTCCCGAAGCATGCACGTATGGTCTCCTAACTATGTAACCAAATTGGCGCGCATTGTATGTTGATTATTTATCTTTGCGTGTAGGTCGGGGGTGCGCGATGGTGAACTCCTACCAACCTCCCCCCTAGGAGCATGTGTAGTAGTACTTTTCTTCGAGGGCCAATAAACTTTTGCAATAAGTATATGAGTTCTTTATGACTAATGTGAGTCCATGGATTATACGAACTCTTACCCTTCCATCATTGCTAGCCTCTTCGGTACCGTGCATTTCCCTTTCTCACCTCGAGAGTTGGTGCAAACTTCGCCGGTGCATCCAAACCCCATGATATGATACGCTCTATCACACTTAAGCCTCCTTATATCTTCCTCGAAACAGCTACCATACCTACCTGTCATGGCATTTCCATAGCCATTTCGAGATATATTGCCATGCAACTTCCATCATCATATACATGACTTGAGAATTCATTGTCATATTGCTTTGCATGATCGTAAGACAGCTAGCACTATGTTTTCATGGCTTGTCCATTTTGTGATGTCATTGCTATGCTAGATCATTGCACATCCCGGCACACCGCCGGAGGCATTCATATAGAGTCATATCTTTCTTCTAGATATCGAGTTGTAATATTGAGTTGTAAGTAAATAAAGTGTGCTGATCATCATTATTAGAGCATTGCCCCAGTGAGGAAAGGATGATGGAGACTATGATTCCCCCACAAGTCGGGATGAGTCTTCGGACTTTATGAAAAATAAAATAGGCCAAAGAAGCCCAAATAAAAAAAGAGGCCAAAGAAGCCCACCAAAAAATGAGAGAAAAAGAGAGAAGGGGCAATGTTACTATCCTTTTAGCACACTTGTGCTTCAAAATAGCACCATGTTCTTCATATAGAGAGTCTCTTGAGTTATCACTTTCATATACTGGTGGGAACTTTCATTATAGAACTTGGCTTGTATATTCCGATGATGGGCTTCCTCAAATGCCCGAGGTCTTCATGAGCAAGCAAGTTGGATGCACACCCACTTAGTTTCAGTTTGAGCTTTCATACACTTATAGTTCTAGTGCATCTGTTGCATGGCAATCCCTACTCCTCGCATTGACATCAATTGATGGGCATCTCCATAGCCCATTGATTAGCTGCGTCGATGTGAGACTTTCTCCCTTTTTGTATTCTCCACACAACCTCCACCATCATACTCTATTCCACCTATAGTGCTATATTCATGGCTTGCGCTCATCTATTGCGTGAGGGTTGAAAAGGCTGAAGCACGTTAAAAAGTATGAACCAATTGCTTCGCTGACACCGGGATGAGCATGAGGTGTACCTTGTGTTAACAAAAGGGAGCATACAAGACTATATGATTTTGTAGGGATAGCGTCCTTTAGCATTGATATTTTGAAAGACATGATTGCTTGTTGGGATGGCCGAAGTATTATTGTTTTTATGTCAAATGATAGACTATTGCCTTGAATCACTCGTGTCTTAATATTCATGCCATGATTAGATTATGTGATCATGATTATGCTAGGTAGCATTCCACATCAAAAATTATCTTTTTTATCATTTACCTACTCGAGGGCGAGCAGGAATTAAGCTTGGGGATGCTGATACGTCTCTGTCGTATCTATAATTTTTGATTGTTCCATGCCAATATTATTCAACTTTCATATATTTTGGGCAACTTTTTATACTATTTGTGGGACTAACATATTGATCCAGTGCCTAGTGCCAGTTCCTGTTTGTTGCATGTTTTATGTTTTGCAAAAAACCCATATCAAACAGAGTCCAAACGGGATAAAAAAGGATGGAGAATATTTTTAGAATATTTATAATTTTTGGGAGGAAGAATCAACGCGAGACGATGTTCGAGGGGCCCACGAGGCAGGGGGCGCGCCCCTGACCCTCGTGGACACCCCTTAAGGCGGTTGGTGCTCTTCTTTTGCCACAAGAAAGCTAATATCCGGAAACAATTCGTGTTGAAGGTTTCAATCCAATCGGAGTTACAGATCTCCGGGAATATAAGAAACGGTGAAAGGCCAGATTCTCGAACGCTGAAACAGATCCAATCTCGGAGGGCTCTCGCCCATGGAGACCATGGACTAGAGGGGAAACCCTTCTCCCGTCTGGGGAGAAGGTCAATGAAGAAGAAGAAGAAGAAGAAGGGGGTTCAAGGAACGCCGCTGAGGCCATCATCATCCCCGCGATCTACACCAACACCTATTGTACACCAACACCTATGTCATCTTCACCAACATCTCCATCACCTTCCCCCATCTATCTGCAGCGGTCCACTCTCCCGCAATTCGCTGTACCCTATACTTAAACATGGTGCTTTATGCTTCATATTATTATCCAATGATGTGTTGCCATCCTATGATGTCTGAGTAGATTTTCGTTGTCCTTTCGGTAATTGGTGAATTGCTATGATTGGTTTAATTTGCTTGTGGTTATGTTGCTGTCCGTTGGTGCCCATCATATGAGCGCGCGCGTGGATCACACCATAGGGTTAGTTGTATGTTGATAGGACTATGTATTGGAGGGCAAGAGTGACAGAAGCTTCAACCTAGCGTAGAAATTGATGCATACGGGATTGAAGGGGGACCAGTATATCTTAACTCTATGGTTGGGTTTTACCTTAATGAACATTAATAGTTGTTGATGCTTGCTAATAGTTCCAATCATAAGTGCATAGAATTCCAAGTCAGGGATTACATGCTAGCAGTGGCCTCTCCCACATAAAACTTGCTATATGTCTAGCAATGTAGTCAATTGCTTAGGCACAATTTCGCAACTCCTACCACCACTTTTCCGCACTCGCTATACTAACTTCATTGCTTCTTTATCTAAACAGCCCCTAGTTTACATTTACGTGCTCTTTGTATTCTTGGAAACATATCCAACAACACCTACAAAGTACTTCTAGTTTCATACTTGTTCTAGATAAAGTTTACGTTAAGCGTGCATAGAGTTGTATCGGTGGTCGATAGAACTTGAGGAAATATTTGTTCTACCTTTAGCTCCTCATTGGGTTCGACACTCTTACTTATCTAAAGAGGCTACAATTGATCCCCTATACTTGTGCGTTATCATGCAGGGGGAAGGCGGGAGGGGCTAGCCCTCCCCTCTTTCATTCCCTATGGGCCGGTGGCCAGGGAGAGGGTGCGTGGGCCCCTTGTGGGCTGGTGTGTTCCTCCCTTAGGGAGTCCTGGATTGGGGGGGTGTCCGGATGGCCGGACTATGACCTTTGGCCGGACTCCCAGACTATGAAGATACAAGATTGAAGACTTCGTCCCGTGTCCGGATTGGGACTTTCCTTGGCGATACCATATGAAGATCTCCTCCCATTGTAACCGACTCTGTGTAACCCTACCCCTCTCTGGTGTCTATATAAACCGGAGAGTTTTAGTCCGTAGGACGAACAACAATCATACCATAGGCTAGCTTCTAGGGTTTAGCCTCTCTGATCTCGCGGTGGATCAACTCTTGTAATACCCATACCATCAATATTAATCAAGCAGGAGTAGGGTTTTACCTCCACCGAGAGGGCCCGAACCTGGGTAAAAACACCGTGTCCCTTGTCTCCTGTTACCATCCGCCTAGATGCACAGTTCGGGACCCCCTACCCGAGATCCGCCGGTTTTGACACCGACATTGGTGCTTTCATTGAGAGTTCCTCTGTGTCGTCGCCTTTAGGCCCGATGGCTTCTTCGATCATCAACCACGACGCTGTCCAGGGCAAGACTTTTCTCCCCAGACAGATCTTCGTATTCGGCGGCTTTGCACTGTGGGCCAACTCGTTTGGCCATCTGGAGCAGATCAAAAGCTACGCCCCTGGCCATCAGGTCAGATTTGGAAGCTTAAACTACACGGCTGACATTTGCGGGGACTTGATCTTCGACGGATTCGAGCCACGACCGAGCGCGCCGCACTGTCTCGATGGGCACGATCTAGCTCTGCCGCCGGACAGCGCCTAGAGTGCCGCTCAGGAGTCCGCTCCGACCATTAGTTCGGAGCCGACTGTGCTAACCAGGGACGGACAATTGGGCTCCGATCATGGAGTTCACCGCCGCGGACGTCTTTCAGCACTCGCCCTTTGGCGATATCCTGAACTCCTAAAGTCTCTCTATTTGTCAGGAGAGCCCTGGCCGGATTATGGTTAGCAGGGTTGGGATACGAACGACGAAGAAATTCGAAACCCACCCACCACCCACTTTGTAGCCACTATCGATGATTTAACCGACATGCTCGACTTTGACTCCGAAGACATCGACGGTATGGACGCCGATGAAGGAGACGACGAAGAACCAGCACCTATAGGGAACTGGAAAGCCACCTCGTCATACGACATATACATGGTGGACACCCCAAAGCAGGGGATGTCGAGGAACAAACGGAGGATGACCCCTCCAAGAAGCAACCCAAGTGCCAACGTCAGCGGCGCCACTCTAAATCCCGCCAAAGCAAAAACGGCGAATCCGGCACCGGACATAACAACACGCCGGACAATGCCGAAGATAACCCCCTCCAGCAGGATTTAGTGCATGAGGACGAAGGAGCCAGCCCTCATGAGAGAGAGGCCGACAGAGAGATTGAGGACGACAACTATATGCCTCCCTCCGAAGACGAGGCAAGCCTCGACGACGATGAATTCGTCGTGCCAGAGGATCCCGTTGAACAAGAGCGTTTCAAACGCAAGCTTATGGCCACGGCACGCAGCCTCAAGAAAAATAGCAGCAGCTTAGAGCTGACCAAGACTTGCTAGCCGACAGATGGACCGAAGTCCTGGCGGCCGAAGAGTAACTCGAGCGCCCATCCAAGAGCTACCCAAAGCGCAGGCTGCTACCCCAACTTGAGGAAGAAGCAACTAGACCTACATTACTAGCATACGATGCGCCCGATCGACCACCCCGTGGCCGCGACAGAGAGACCTTCGGGCCCTCGACCCAAACCGCATACCGGCACCACTCAAAACATAACCGAGTACGGGGAGGCGCAACAGACCTGCAAGATATACTCGAGGACAAGGCAAGGCAATCAAGATCGATCTACGGATCGCGTGGGCGCCCCACATTACGTGATGATAACCGTCACACCGCATATGATAAATACGGCCAGGCCGATTACAACAGACCAAGCTCATCCAAGCTGCGCTGTGATATAGCCCAGTATAGGGGCGCCGCACACCCACTATGCTTCACAGACGAAGTAATGGATCATCAAATCACCGAGGGCTTCAAGCCCGTAAACGTTGAATCATATGACAGCACAAGTGATCCCACGGTATGGATCGAGGATTACCTCCTTCATATCCACATGGCCCGTGGTGATGATCTACACGCCATCAAATACCTCCCGCTCAAGCGTAAAGGACCAGCTCGACATTGTCTTAACAGCCCGCCAGCGCAGTCAATTAGTTGCTGGGAGGACCTGGAATCCGCATTCCTTGACAACTTCCAGGGCACTTACGTGCGTCCACCAGACGCCGATGACCTAAGCCATATAATCCAGCAGCCAGAGGAATCGGCCAGACAATTCTGGACACGGTTCCTAACCAAGAAAAATCAAATAGTCGACTATTCGGACGCCGAGGCCCTTGCTGCCTTCAGGCACAACATCCGAGACGAATGGCTTGCCCGGCACCTAGGACAGGAAAAGCCGAAATCTATGTCAGCCCTCACGACACTCATGACCCGCTTCTGCGTGGGCGAAGACAGCTGGCTGGCTCATAGCAATAACATAACCAAAAGCACTGGTAATTCGGATACCAAGGACAACAATGGCCGGTCACGTCGCAACAATCACAAGCGCCGCATTAACGGCGACACTACTGAGGATACGACAGTCAATGCCGGATTCAGAGGCTCTAAACCCGGTCAGCAGAAGAAGCCATTCAAAAGAAACCCTCCGGGCCCATCCAACTTAGACTGGATACTCGATCGCTTGTGCCAGATACACGGCACCCCCGAACAACCAGCCAACCACACCAACAGGGACTGTTGGGTGTTCAAGCAGGCAGGCAAGTTAAGTGCCGAAACCAGAGACAAGGGGCTGCGTAGCGATGACAAGGAGGAGCCCTGGCCGCCGAACAACAGAGGACAGAAGGGCTTCCCCCCGCAAGTGCGGACGGTGAACATGATATACGCAACCCACAGCCCCAAAAGGGAGCGGAAGCGTGCCCTCAAGGACGTCTATGCGTTGGAGCCAGTCGCCCCAAAGTTCAACCCATGGTCCTCCTGCCCGATCACCTTCGATCGACGGGACCACCCCA
>NC_057810.1:635960324-635961413 GCF_018294505.1 Triticum aestivum
CGGCTCCGAATCATGTCTTGGGTCAATAGTTGGGTTTGCCCGGCTCCCATGTTTTGGTACCTTACGTTCCGTTCTATCGGCTAAGGTAGCACTGGGAGAACCACTACGATTGCGCCCCAGTTCGGCTGGGCGAGCGCCTCAGTGGAGAAAGCTAAAACTGACCGTCATGATGAGGCGAGATCCGGTCGCTGTTCTAGAGGCTTTTTCGAGTCCCTAAAGACTTATGCCGCTTAGAGTGAGGAACCGGCTTTGTCCGGCCCAGGCGTGGATAGCGCCCCTAATTCGGCCTTCCGAGCACTAGGGGCTTCGTCGAAATTTAAAATTATAGAATTCTATGGCTAAGTGAGAGTGTTCAAGCATTATAAGTCCGGTTGCCTAGTTCGTTGTGTTGAGCGCCTCCCTAGATGGACCCATATATGGGAACAAGAGTGCTCAAATTTATGCCGAATACCCCAGCACTCGTGGCATGGGGGCTGAAGCCGACGACTTGCCATCTCTCAGATTTGATAAACAGCCGCACAGAAGGTAATATTTTAAATCAACAAGCGTTGCTTAGCGCATATGAACAAAGTTTTCAGCGCACAGGATAACAAAATGCGAGTCTACTCAAATATTACATTATTGGAGCACTAACCCGCAATAGTGCGGGCACCCTTCAGGATACTCTTGTAATACATCTCGGGCATGCGATACTCCTTGCCCGGCGGTGGCGCGTCCGTCACAAGCTTCTCAGCATCCATCTTGCCGCAGTGCACCTTAGGACGGGCAAGGGCCCGACGGGCACCTTCAATACAGGAGGATCGCTTGATGACCTCAACCCATGGACAAGCATCCACCAGCTGCCGCACCAGGCCGAAGTAGCTCCCAGGCATGGCCTCATTGGGCCACAGCCGAACTATGAGGCCCTTCATGGCCTGTTCGGCCACCTTGTGGAGCTCGACCAGCTGCTTCAGCTGGTCGCTAAGGGGCACCGGATGTCCGGCCTCAGCATACTGAGACCAGAAGACCTTCTCCATCGAGCTCCCCTCCTCGGCCCTGTAGAAAGCGGCAGCATCGGACACGCTGCGGGGCAGATCTACGAGCGCTCCT
>NC_057810.1:635966027-635968565 GCF_018294505.1 Triticum aestivum
GGAGTTTTACATTGGAGCTACTTAATAGCCCCTTGAGGCACCGCGCTCTCCCGAATCCAGGGGGCGTGTGTGCCTGACCGAGAAGCGGTCCTTCGTTAATGGGGAGGAATTCTAGAGATTCCGAGAGTCATCGAGTGGTTAACCAGTCTCTCGCTATATCATGACAGTCAGTTTTCAGCTTTCTCTACTGAGGTGCTCGCCTGGCCGAACTGGGGCACAATCGCAGTAGTTCTCCTGGTGCCGCGTTAGCCGACATAACGGAACGTAAGGCAGCAAAGCAAAGGAGCCGGGCAAACCCAGCATTTGACCAAAGACATGATTCGGAGCTGATGCATATAAGGCCTAACTCGCGACGCCGAGCACTCCCTAAGGTATTCGGTCTTTATGAAGACGGGCCGAACTGTGCGTCTAGGCGGATAGTAACAGGAGACAAGGGACACGATGTTTTTACCCAGGTTCGGGCCCTCTTGGTGGAGGTAAAACCCTACTCCTGCTTGATTGATATTGATGGTATGGGTATTAAAAGAGTTGATCTACCGCGAGATCAGAGAGGCTAAACCCTAGAAGCTAGCCTATGGTATGATTGTTGTTCGTCCTATGGACTAAAACTCTCCGGTTTATATAGACACCAGAGAGGGCTAGGGTTACACAGAGTCGGTTACAACGGGAGGAGATCTTCATATCGTATCGCCAAGCTTGCCTTCCACGCCAAGGAAAGTCCCTATCCGGACACAGGACGAAGTCTTCAATCTTGTATCTTAATTGTCCGGGAGTCCGGCCAAAGGTCATAGTCCGGCCATCCAGACACCCCCTAATCCAGGACTCCCTCAATGATGCATTACCGAGTGGGCCCAGAGACACCTCTTCATCATATGGAGTGACAAATCCCAATCTTGATTCGTGACAACCCAACAGACACTTTTGAGGGTACCTATAGTGTACCTTTATAGACACCTAGTTACGTTGTGATGTTTGGTACACCAAAGCATTCCTACAGTATCCGGGAGTTGCACAATCTCCTAGTCTAAGGAAATGATACTTGACATTAGAAAAGCTTTTAGCAAACGAACTACACGATCTTGTGCTATGCTTAGGATTGGGTCTTGTCCATCATTCTCCTAATGATGTGATCCCATTATCAATGACATCTAATGTCCATGTTTAGGAAACCATAACCATCTATTCATCAACGAGCTAGTCAACTAGAGGCTCACTAGGGACAAGTTGTGGTCTATGTATTCACACAAGTATTATGGTTTTCGGTCAATACAATTATAGCATGAACAATAGACAATTATCATGAACAAGGAAATATAATAATAACCTTTTTATTATTCCCTCTAGGGTATATTTCCAACAATCTCCCACTTGCACTAGAGTCAATAATCTAGATACATTGTGATGAATCAAACACCCATAGAGTTCAGGTGTTGATCTTGTTTTGCTCGTGGAAGAGGTTTAGTCAACGGACCTGCGACATTCAGATTCGTATGCACTTTACAAATATCTATGTCTCCATCTTGAATATTTTCATGGATGGAGTTGAATCGACGCTTGATATGCCTGGTCTTCTTGTGAAACCTGGGCTCCTTGCAAGGGCAATAGCTCCAGTGTTGTCACATAAGAGATTCATCGGGCCCGACGCATTGGGAATAACTCCTAGGTTGGTAATGAACTCCTTCATCCAGATTGCTTCATGTGCTGCCTCCGAGGCTGCCATGTACTCCACTTCACATGTAGATCCTGCCATGACGCTTTGCTTGCAACTGCACCAGCTTACTGCCCCACCATTCAAAATATACATGTATCCGGTTTGTGACTTTGAGTTATCCAGATCTGTGTCGAAGCTAGCATCAACGTAACCCTTTACGACGAGCTCTTGTCACCTCCATAAACGAGAAACATATCCTTAGTCCTTTTCAGGTACTCCAGGATATTCTTGACCGCTGTCTAGTGTTCCATGCCGGGATTACTTTGGGACCTCCCTACCAAGCTTACGGCAAGGTTCACATCAGGTCTGGTACACAGCATGGCATACATAATAGATCCTAGAGCTGAGTCATAGGGGATGACACTCATCTTTTCTCTCTCTTCTGCCGAGGTCGGGCATTGAGGCGTGCTCAATCTCACACCTTGTAATACAGGCAAGAACCCCTTCTTGAACTAATCCATACTGAAGTTCTTCAATATCTTATCAAAGTATCACTACGGGAGACAGCTAATTTGCCGTCAGGGGATGTCTTTGCCGTCAGCTTTTCGTTGGGAAGACGGCAAAGAAAGGGTTTTCCATCATCAACAGACGGCAAAGAAAACCTAACAGCAAGATAGACTTTGCCGTCTACAAAAAAAAAGACAGACGGCAAAGAGCTCACTTTGCTGTCTGCTAACAAAAACACAGATGGCAAATATTCCTTGCCGTCTGTATTTGTTTTGGCACACGACAAAGAATCTTTGCCGTCTGTGTTTGTTTTGGTAGACGGCAAAGTGAGCTCTTTGCCGTCTGTCTTTTTTTCCAGACCGCAAAGAAAAAGCACGACA
>NC_057810.1:635970568-635972021 GCF_018294505.1 Triticum aestivum
AGCTTCGCTACAGGTGAGAAGGTCTCATCGCAGTCAACCCCTTGAACTTGTCGATAACCCTTAGCAAAAAGCCCAACTTTATAGATGGTCACATTACCATCCGCGTCAGTCTTCTTCTTAAAGATCCATTTATTTTCTATGGCTTGTCGATCATCGGGCAAGTCTGTCAAAGTCCATACTTTGTTTTCATACATGGATCCTATCTCGGATTTCATGGCTTCAAGCCATTTGTTGGAATCTGGGCCCGCCATCGCTTCTTCATAGTTCGAAGGTTCACCGTTGTCTAACAACATGATTTACATGACATGATTACCATACCATTCTGGTGTGGAACATGTCCTTGTGGACCTACGAAGTTCAGTAGCAACTTGATCCGAAGTTCCTTTATCATCATCATTAACTTCCTCTCTAGTCAGTGCAGGCACCACAGAAACATTTTCCTGAGCTGCGTTACTTTCCGGTTCAAGGGGCAGTACTTCATCAAGTTCTACCTTCCTCCCACTTACTTCTTTTGAGAGAAACTCTTTCTCCAGAAAGGATCCATTCTTGGCAACAAAGATCTTGCCTTCAGATCTGAGGTATAATGTATAACCAATGGTTTCCTTAGGGTATCCTATGAAGACGCATTTTTCCGACTTGGGTTCGAGCTTTTCAGGTTGCACTACAAAAAAATACACTTCCGTGATGATACGTGTTTGTCATAGTAGGTCTTGTTTTTTGTCATGCATGTACATCCATGATGATTTTATGACAGAATCAAGATAGTCATACCCGTGCTGTCGTAGAAGTGTTCCATGACATTACCAAAATTATCATCACGGAAGTGTCCACTTCCAAGACGATAAATCGCGCATCATAGAAGTGCTTTCGTCAAGGGTGACCGACACGTGGCATCCACCCTAATGGAACATCGTTAAGCTACCGGGTCCGGTTTTGGATCCGATAACCCACTAACAGCCCCGACCAATGGGGATTTTCCACGTGTGAAATCAGCATTGGCCGAAGGAAACACGTGTCGGCTCACTGTTGGGACAGATGTCATCCACTCATTGTACCGAAGGCGCCTATGATACGTCGACACGTGGCAAGGCCCAACAGAGGCCCATTCCTGTGAAAAGGCCGGCCCGTTTGACTTGGTCAAAAGTTGGCGGGCCGGCCCAAAGAAAGCTTGTTAACGGCCTGTTCGCATATAGCCCATTTATAGCCCACTAACCCAGGGCCCATTACGACCTATCCAAATTAGGCCCAGTAGCGTCATCTGGGCCGTGCAATATGATTCCAGCCCATTTTAAGTTCTGGCCCATGTAGCCCATGACGTCTTTCGGCCCATATGAGGCCCTTTGTAACTCTTGGCCCATTAACATCCCATGGTGAAACTGGCCCGTAATGAATAGTGTATCACTTTATACCCATTAACGGCCCGTTAATCCATTGGGCCGTTTGCAGCCCATGT
>NC_057810.1:635973011-635980114 GCF_018294505.1 Triticum aestivum
ATCTTTCGGCCGTCTCAGGGCCCATTTATTCTTGGGCTCATTTCCAGCATTCGGTAACTTACGGCCCGTTATTGCCATTTTCTGCTTGTGGGCCAAATTTAGCCTGTGGTAACAATTGACCCGTTTGTGGCCCGTTAATACGTTGGGCTGTTTTCATAGTGTCATGAAATACGGCCTATTAACGATGGCCCGTTATGCTCGGCCCATGAACGGATGATTCCAACTCTAGCCCGTTTACGGCCATAATGCGGTATGTTATTGGCCGATGTTTGGCCAATCGATCATAAGGCCCGTATAAGGCCCACTGATGATACGACCCGTAGAAGACCCATCGTTTCTACGGCCCGTAGAAGGCCCATTGTTTCTACGGCCCGTAGAAGGCCCTTTGTTTCTACGGCCCATAGGAGGCCCAGTGTCACTCAAGTAAATATGTAGCCCATGGTTATTGTGGCCTAATTATAAAAAATAGGTTATTGTGGCCACTAGCAAACCGCGGAAATAGAACTGCACTAACTACAAGTAAACAAATAAACAAGACAACAAGGAAATAAATAAGCAAACAACTTACACTAGGCTATCACGGCTATTACACATATTACATCCACTGGTCATCAAAGTTCACCACTAGTGCAAATAAACGCTCCGATAAAAGAATATACAAAACTGAGAGCACTTCAGAAGGCACTAGGACTGGCCAGGTCGGGCCCACCAAATAGCCGAAGAAGCTGAATAGACCTAAGTTGCGCCACAGATAGATGCATCACCCTTAGCTATATGGCATGATGGTGCGCAAGGTAGTCCTTTGACATCTTCATTACATCTTTGACTTCAAGTCGGAGCTGAGCTGAAGCAAGGCTTTCTGCTTTAAGTTGAGACTAAATAAGTCGAACTAATTGAGGCAGCGACTGCATAGAGGTTGTCTCACACCTGTTGGTGAGTAGCTTCAACTCACTGTCTTCATCAAGATAGGACCTTGGGGTCATCTCGCTGTCATCAAGATGATTTGGCTCACTATCTTCCCTAAATTTCTGCCTGGCATAAGAGATACGTCTCTGAAAGAGAAACAAGGAGACACGTAACAGGTTTCACAATTAGATAAGCAAATAAATGGATCTGTTCTGCATAAGGAAAACGTTTTTACAACTACAATTTGAAGCTGGTAGTTGTTGCAAACATCCAATCAGTTGTAAACAGCAAAGCAAACAGCAGTGGAGAAAATTATGCCTATCCAAATCTATATTAGAACAAAGTTTGAAGGCTTGAGAAGGATGAAATTACATTACATGTTAACGCGGGCTGGACAAATCCCTTCTCCATGTTGATGGAAGGATAATTCAATAAATTTCCCAAAGAAAATTCTTTATAAGCGTTGCCATTATTCTACATTTTTCCAAGAGTAAATATAGATCAAATAATATTGGAAGAAACAAAGGATAATGAAGCTCAGGTGCAGACTGATGATACATAATCAAATAGCAATTAATTAAGTACAGCGTTACAAGGCAAATGGGAGAGAGGTACTGACAAGACCAATGCAGAGCCCAGTATTGTTGTGAGATCGTATGATCCTTTGAGCAAGGAGATTCATTTGAAATTACTTTTCATACAAGAGAGAAGGTAAGGCAGATGCATAAATTTATGAGTTCAAATTTTGAATTGATATCATAGACAGCACCTGACGCTGGGCTCTCAGCAATTCTAATAGGGGTTTGGCCACTAGAGTAGGGGTAAAGTGTGGTACAGTTGGGCCTGTGTTTTCTGTGGCTGCTGATCTATCTGATTTAACAGGTATCACTACCTTTTCCAAAAACCTAGTTTGTACTCCTTGAGGATCAGCACTCACCCTCTTCCTTTTTGACATCTATTACGAAAGGACAATATTTGACTGGAAAAACATAGTGTGACGACACATGGAATAGGTATAGAAAATGGATAGGTATGGCATATACTCATATATGATGCTTAAACTAAGCAGATGGTGTAACAAATTAGAAGTAATGCAAGAGGTCAGAAGCAAAATATGTGCGACCAAGACAACCTTGCCAAGTTAGAGCAAGCACCTTAATGGGTGAATAAGATAGGCCATCCTCCACCATGCCAAGTTTGATAGCCAGTGGATTGTTCCGCAATATTCCTCTTGTGCGCCCATTCTCATATATTCATTTGGATAATGTTCAATATCTGACATGCATGAAAACATAAAAGCAAGTGAGATTATCTTTGTAATGCAGAAGTGATTCTAATCCAATACTGCCTCCCTGTAAACCCCTTTGTGTTATCTCTACAATTCTTTTAAGAGATGCCCTGCATGCTGTAATTTGGTGTGTGCATTAATATAATGTGGCCTACTACTCAAAATATGAGAGCTCGAGAAGTGATGACACTTCGAAGATGACAGCTTCAACATATGGAAAAGAAGAACAAGTCGACATGAAGTGATAGGTTCAAAATATACTAAGAGAGAACAACGCGACCTGACCAGTCAACCACAAGAGAAGAGGATCATCTTAAAGAAGAGCAGAAGAGCAAGCAGATTGAAGATATTACAAGTCTTTCAATACAATATCGGTTGGCCACCCATGATGAACCACAGTGCACAGAGAAATACTATTCTTTCCGATCTCTCCATATGTGGCTCACATGCATTTCGAAACTAAAGTAGGAACATTTAGCTGACCAATTAAACAACTCTCGCTTTTACTAATATCAGCATAATATCAGATATGAATTTGTACAACTAATCTTCTTTAGCTCGATGGATGGAGCAGTGCTATTATGACACAAACCACGTAGGCTGATCATGGTCATCATAAAATGGGGAAACCATAAGCATGATGAGTACAGTGTTGACTGTGGCAGGGGGATGGCAGATCTGAAGCTGCAAACCACGCAAAGGGTAGTTAGCAACTGATGTTTGCTTTGAAATAAAAACTAAGATTTGGTATGGACAAGAAAGTACAGTCAACAAGTGACAAAGAAATGCAATTCAGCTGTCTCTTTATATGTCGCGACATGCATTTGAAAACTCAAGTGGGACCTTTAGCTAACCAATTAAATGTGTCTGTTAACTAATATCAGTATCATATCAGAATCATATATGAACAACTAAGCTTTCGAATTCTGAGTGTTGTGTTGTTTAGCTTGAAGGGTGGAATATTGCTAGTATGACAGAAAGCACCTACTCAAATCATAGTAGAGTAGAGAAAGGGGAAAACCCTAAGCATCAAGAGATAAATCTGGAAAGTGGAACTAGCTGGAGCAGTGGGTGGTGCACGTGCTTTTCTAAATGAATATAGGAACATTAGGTGACAAATTAAACCTTCTCTGTTTTAGTGATATGAGCATCATATCAGATTCGTATCTCAACACGTAAGCTTTGGGTTGAGGTCTTGAGGAGCAGTGCTAGCACAACACGAAGCACCTATGATGATGGTAGTGAATATAAAGGGGGGAAACCATAAGCTTTATGAGTATAGTGCCCGTGCCATGGCGGATCTGAAGGTGCAAACCGGACAAAGCTACTTCGCAACCAATGTTAGCTTTCAACAAGCCACTACGATTTGGTACGGACAAGAAAAGTACTGTAAACAAATTACGATCTATTTTCTGGGTGAGATCAATAACTTAAGCACATATGGAAGAGTACCACCTCTCTTTCGATGCCATGTAGGCCTCTGCTGATATGTTGAGGGTGCTGCTGGTGCGATGGCTGTCGGCGGCAGGGAAGAAGACTTTAGACGGCAGACGGCCGGGTTGGGGGATAAATCATGTTGCCATGGACAAGGCGGTCGTAGGAGCGGCAACTGCAAGGTGGACGATGGCGCCGATGAAGCGAGAGGACACGATGAAAGGATCCTTGTCCAGCGCCGTGGATGAGAGACGTCCATATCTTCAAGTGGACGACGGGGTAGGGGTAGCGGCTCCGGCAAGGTGGAGGATGGGGTGGCGGACGGGGGAGGTTGGCCGTAGTGGGGAGGTTGTCATGGCACCGATGGTGTATGAATGGAGAAATGGAGGGGAGGGGGGATCTCAAACTTTGGGACGCGCTTCTCTGTAATGTGGGAAAGTTATGTACTTATCCCCCTTCTAAAACTTTGGACATTGCGTCGGTTGGGGATAGGACGGTAATCTCGCATCTCCGAAATATTTGACGGTAACTATTTCGGGCGAGGAGAGGGTGTTTTGCCGCCCATGGTTGGCGCCATGGTGTATGTTCGAGGCTGACAGGTAGGGCGGTTGTGTCATGTCTAAGGGAAGTTGCACATCTGCTCCTATTTAAAATATTAGCCTACATCGATTTTGGACGAGGAGAGTTTGTTTTCCCACCCACTATTTATGAATGGGGAAATGGAGGAAGAGACACATGTCTTTCAGACGAGCTTGAATCAAATGTGTTTTTCCGCCCACGTTTGGCGCCCACCATGTCTGAATGGGCTCAGAGGCCGTCATGTCACGGCTGATTGAAGTTACTAGTCTACCCCTATCGATAGCAGTGTAAATCCGGTCGATAAGGATGTCAAGTGTCAGGGGTAGATAGTAATTTCCATCTCGCAAACACTTGCTCAGGGCAGCCCACAAATTATAGTGGGTGTTTAGCCGCTTCGTTCAAAACTTGGGAGAATTAGCATTCACGTTTGCCCTAGGCCCTGTCAAACTAAATTCAAATCCAATTTGTATTCGATTACGAATATCCACAGATAATTCTACATTTTGTTATTTATTTCTTCAAAACCACAACAAAGATTTATTCCACCTTTATATATGATTATGATTTAGAAATGCCGTGATCTTCGAATTCAGTAGGTTGGATACACTCTGAGTCAAACAATTATTTCTTCCAATACAATATTCACATGTTGTAGCCCTACCTAGGCTCAGCAGAGAGGTCCCCTCCAGTCTACATCCTAAGCACTCCAGGGTCTGGGCCGATCGCCCGTTGCACTCCGGATCATTGCACGCAGGGCGGGTCCAGGCTCCACCAATACATGATGGTACCGGCCAAGCCGTGCCGCACTGCTGAACTGGACGTCTGACAAAGCTTCGGCTGGTACTACGTCGTCGAGGCCCATAACTATTCTCACATGGTGGTTGGTGCGTACACGCCAAAGGCCAACTCAGAACAAATAGCCAAACCATAGTGTATTATTAGGTTGTGGAGACGAGCAGAGACTCACGATCGAAAGTTACCCCATCGCCCCGTCTCGTGGACTTACGATAAGGGCCTAGAATGCCCGGCCTTGCCATGTTATTATCTTGCGAGTCCTCTCTGGGCCCGCCCGACTTTCACCAAGGTCTCAAGTAAAGTCAAGGTAACTATGTGTCCAGACATCAAGGGGAAAACCCGAGGAATCACCCCCAGTGGATTCCACTCAATGTAATCATCAAGGTGAACGTAAGAGGGACCACCCTCGAGGTTCACACTTGAGGTGTTGAATGACAGAGCCGTATCAGGAATGGTGAAAGAGGAAATCACCCTCGATGACCACGACCGAATAGCTACACTACAGAATTATCATTAGAAGTGCGTTATGAGGGATCACCCTCAGCAGTCGATAGTAGCTCTATAGAGTCGAGCAACTAAAGGGGCGTGATGTGATGTGAGGTGTCAGGCTCTGGTCATCGATCATGTTTATCGAGTCGTCGAAGATGAAGCAGGGGCAACTAGGACAAGTGGGGGTCACTGATGGATCACTAACCAACCTATACTAAGCAGTCTAGGATAAGCAGGTAGGTACAAAAGCAGGCTATGCATCAGAATAGGAGCAAACAATAACAGTAGAAAAATCTAATGCAAGCATGAGAGTATAGAATGGGCGATATCGGGATGATCAAAGGGGGGGCTTGCCTGGTTGCTCAGACAAGAAGGAGGGTCGTCATCGACGTAGTCGATCACAGGAGCATCAGTAGCGGTCTCGAGGTCTACTAGAGAGAAGAGGGGGAAGAAATAGTAAATACACGCAAACATAAGCATAACAAGACAATAAGCGGTGCTAGAGGTGTTCGAACGCGGTGCTAGGCGATACTGGCGAAGGGGGAAACAGCCAGGAAACTTTTCCCGGTTCTGGACGTCTGTCAAACAGATGAACCGGAGGGGAAAAGTTCAACATTGGCGGGCGAACGGACTGCGTGTTCGGATTCGTCTCGTCGTTCTGAGCAACTTTCATGTACAAGGTATTTTAATCCGAGCTACGGTTTATTTTATATGGTTTTCTAAAGTTTTAGCAATAATCTGGAATTATTATTAATTATTTAAAACAACATTATCCAAAATAGTGCGGAGGTGACGTCACGATGACGTCAGCAGGTCAACTGACCGCTTGGCCAGGTCAAGCCTAACACGTGGGGTCACACTGTCATAGACTAACACTAATTAACAGTTTAATTAGTTAAAAAGTTAATTAGGTTAAATAACAAGATTAATTAAGTTAATTAATTAATTACTTTTAGTTATTATTAAATTTACATTTTCGTTTCTTTTAAAAAACAGGGGGCTGGGCCCCGTGTGGCAGTGGCACAAGGGCCTTAGCGGGGCGGGCGAAATGGGCACCGGGCATGGGTGCCCGTGTGTGCCCGAGCCACCAGGGGGTGGCGCCGGCCACGGCAGAGGTAGCAGGCGGCGCGGGGTGTGGGCATGGCCGGCCGGGAAGGCACGACGGGGAGGAGGGAACGAGAGGGCGCCGCTGGCGGACGCGGCCAGCCAGCCGAGGCGCCGTCAGCGCGGACGCTGTAGGGGAAGGGGTAGGGGGAGATGGGGTCATACCCCTGGTGTAGGGGTTCATCGACGAGGTGCGAGGAAGTCGGCGGGGAGGTGACGGGGAAGCAGTCCGACAGCGTCGTGGTTCCAGCGAGGGGGGCCCCAAGAGGCGACGGCGTCGAGGCCGAGCCCTAGTTCCAGATCAGGGGCGGAGGGCGATGAGGTGGCGCGCGGATAGGCGTTGGGGCGACGTGAGGCAACGATGGCGACGGGGACTAGTCCAGATCGAGTGAGGGAGCGGGAGGAGGGGATCGGGGCGAGTGGCAGGGGTGGAAGGCGTCGGGCAGGGGGGTTTCTCCGGCGGCGGGCGGTGTAGGGAGCGCCGCAGGGTCAGGCCCCCGATCTAGAT
>NC_057810.1:635980423-636000075 GCF_018294505.1 Triticum aestivum
GGGGGGGGGGGAAGCCAGGCCATATAGGCCAGGCACTACTAGGAAAAGGGCTATAGATGGGATGGACACTAATGACGCACTGTACATGTTGTGTGCCACTACTAAATACTAATGGCACACCATGTGTTGGTGCGCCATTAGTGTGCAAATACTAATGGCGCACCACATCCCACGGTGCGCCATTAGTAAAAAAAAATTTAATTTTTTTTCAAAACTACTAATGGCACGCCGTGGGAGTGGTGCGCCATTACTAGTTGACATAGTAATGGCGCACCACACTCACCGTGCGCCATTAGTAGTTTTGGAAAAAAAATAGAAAAAATTTGTTAGTAATGGCGCACCTGTGGACAGTGCGCCATTACTAGTGTCCACTGGTGCGCCATTACTAACTTTTTTTCAATTTTTTTTTCTTTTTTTCTTTTCAAAACTAGTAATGGCGCACTGTGGGTGTGGTGCGCCATTACTAGTTTAACTAGTAACGACGCACCTCCCCACGGTGCGCAATTACTAACTTGGCCCAAAAGTTCCCGAATGCACCCCCCTGGACCGCCTTTTCAGTTTTAAAAAAATAAAAGAAAATGATAAAAATGTCAAAAAAATAAAAGAAAATAAGTTTCCCATGTGATATGTGGTCTAGTTGTTGGGAAAATTTACAAATATGAATTTCGACTTTATTTGCAAAATCTCTCTGGAAATTTGTAAAATGGCCATAACTTTTGCATACGAACTCGGATTAAAAAGTTTTTTATATGAAAAATCAACTACTTGAAAAGTTACATCCGAATTTAACCGGGCGAACCTCGTTATACATTTTCAAAATCCCCAAAAACCTAACAGAAAAAAGTTATGGGGCTTTCAAGATCTAGAGGCAAAAAAATTCAAAAAAATTCAAACTTACTAGTGGCGCACCATGGATGTGGTGCGCCACTAGTAATAGAAAAAAATTGGTTTTGAATTTTTTTTGAATTATTTTTCAAAAACTGATACGTAATATGACCGGGAAGTTGGAAATATATTTCAAAATTTCATCATAGTCATGAACATGAACAAAGTCCTAGACATCAACAAGGTATAATAGGATTGATATGCTACATATATCAACATGTGCCTGTGAAGTGAGCTGTTGGTCGGGTTGGATAGAACTCTGAAGTTAAGCGTGCTTGGGCTAGAGTAGTGTGAGGATGGTTAACCTTTCGGGAAGTTTGACCACGGAGTGTGATTTGACCTGTGTTTAAGCATATTGACCCGAGATTAAGCCATAGTGACCTGAGATTAAGAAAAAACGAAAAAAATTCTGAAAAAAAATTGAAAAAAAATGTTACTAATGGCGCACTTCTATGTGGTGTGCCATTAGTATACCAGATACTAATGGCGCACAGTGGGCTATACTAATGGCGCACCAGTGGTGCGCCATTAGTATACCAGATACTAATGGCGCACAACTGGTGCGCCATTAGTAAAAAATACTAGTCGCGTGATACTAATGGCGCACCAGTAGCGCGCCATTAGTAGGCAAAACCGGTGCACCATTAGTAGGCCTTTTCCTAGTAGTGAGGGAGGGGTGTTGGGCCGACCAGGGTCGGCCAGGTGGGTTGAGGCCCAAGGGGGGCGAGGTGGCCAGCTGGGTCAGTCAGCCCAGTTCAGGGGGGGAGGCTTTTCTCTGCTTTAAATTTTAAAACTTGCCTTTAACTTTCTGTTTATTAATTTTAGCCTCGGTGTTGGATTTTCTTTCTGTAACAAATGAGTTTTGTTTTGAGCAAAACTTGGCACATAATTCTAACAAAATATGATCAGATGGAACAAAAAGTATGGAGTCAAAAGGAGATGTCTAACAATTTATAGAAATTGAAAGGGCCAACTTTAAATGCTACTGGACCACTAAATAATTTCCAGGGGCACTTTGGAATCCAAAAGAGGTTGTTTCCAACATGAAAAATATCCAAGGATTATTTCCCACACTGCGAACATTTTAGTATTCATGTTTGAAAAATTGAATCTTTGACTTTGAATAGTGATTTGGATCAAGTGAGGAAAAGCAATAGTAATATGATGACATGGCATCATTAGTAGAGAGTTACTGTAGCTTAATTATCCAGACGTCACAATTCTCCTCCACTACAAGAAATCTCGTCCTGAGATTTAAGGGGTGGAGTAAGGGGAAAGACTCGGGAAGGACGAAGCTCAACACAAGATAGGTACCTGGAGCTATCTCAATGAACGTGGCATAGAGGCATCTCTCGAGTTGAAAATCAAGAAAGTCATCGAGAGCAAGCTAAGAAGGTGCAATAAGATGCTTCAAGTGGGTAGGCAAGCGTTCATTGCCTGAAACAAAGGGTGAAAGGGGTTCAGAGCAATGGGAATAAGTATTGCGTCTAATACCATAACAGATCATTAGGTAGGTGGCTCATGATTTACAAACGAAGCCTAGCGCGAGGAACAATTTTGGGAAATAGGGATGTACAGGAGAGTCAGGTTTCGATCCTGTGGAACTATGGGTTATGGGCCCACCATGTGGGTTAGAAGCAGGAAGGCGCTATCATTTCGTATGGTCATGAAACCAAGGCAGGTCAGGGGACAACCTGTCAGTTATGTAGGCAAGATCATTGGTACCAAGGCCGAGGGACGAAGAGAACCATTTTCCTAGTCATTGAAACGAGGCGGACCAATAGGAAAAGTTCTCATCCATCGGTGGTTACCGGAATGTCACCCACAATAGTAGCAGGTTCTTACTGAAAAGGTTTGCACACCGAGGTGTTTACATAAGCAGGGAACTATCACTGCTCAGATATGTTAGGTTACAAGAAAGTTTAATCAAAACAAAGGAGACTCAAAACAGTTATCGGTGTTCTCGAGTGTCTAACAACTCAAAACCCGTGGAGGATTGGAATCGGCGAGAAATAATAGTAGATGAAGAACTCATAAGAAGTTATGTACGTAGTTCCGTGATATTCTCGAGATACCGGAGGGTAATACTCGAAGGTAGAACAAGATAGAGGTTGGACAGATGAAAGATCTGCAAAAGACAAGTGTAACACCCCGGATAAAACATTTCCATATTTGTAACTCCAACTCTTGCTATTTCTGGCTATGTGTTATTTTTTCATTCGTGGTTGGGTTTTTTCTTCGTTTTGGATTTTGTTCATGTCACGCTTTTCATCTCATTGCTTCATGTGCATTGCATCATGTCATTTTGCAACCCCAACTAAAATTCAACTAAATAAATTGTGTGGATCTTTGGTCCATTTAAATTGAGGGATATTCACAATGGTGATTTCTCTTTATAACATATCGTCCCAATATTTTAGGGGGCTATAGTAAATATTCCATTAATTTGGAATTGACCATCACACACTTGCAAAAATAAATCCCAATGCCTTTGTTATCACAATTCTTGGTCTCTAACTTTGCTATATATCCTTTCATCACTTTTCCAAGCACCACCTAATTTCTCAACATTTTTTTGGACCTTTCAAACGCCCACCTCTTATTCAAACCCATTTGAATTTAATTCAAATGAGTTCGAATCCAATCTTCACCCATGCTCACTTTCTAGTTTTCTTGGTTCAAGCTCATTTTACGAGTCCAGGAAAATTGCCCTTGTTCTCAAATTCTTTTCGTAACCCTCTCTTTCTTTTCTTCTCTCATATTCTTTTCTGCTAAAGAATATGAGGGAGAGAGAGCCCAGCCATGCCTCTTGGGCCTAACCAACTAGACCGCCCGTTCCCACAGCCCACCTAAACCCTTCCTAAACCCTAGGCCCCGACCGTCTCCATCGATCTCCTCCTCTCGTTCCCGTGCCGCCGCCACACGCACACGCATCACACCAGGGAGAGGAGATCCCCACGCTCCTCCCTCCTCTCGCTCGCTCCCTCATCCCGCACCTACACCTAATCCTCGTGGACCCATGCCTCCCCGTCGCCCTTGCTCGAGCTTCGCAGCCATGGTGCCACCACCACCATCTCCAGCTGCTCCCCTACAGCTCCTCCTCCGCCTCGTCCTCATGTCCGGCCTCGTCCCCGACCCGTCGTCCGCCTCCTCCATCGACCGTCCTGGCCACCAGAGCTGTTGACGGCCGAAGCCCGGCCACGTCGCAGCCTCTGCTGCCGGCGACCTCGACCTCCCCTGCGCCAAGTCCCGCCACCGGCCTGCTACCTTTTCTCCCCAACCCGAGCTGGCCCGGATCCGGCCATCTTCGACGCCTTGGGTCGCTGGCCATGGACGCCTTTGCTCCACCGCCGGATGGCTGCTTCTCCGCGTGCCTCTATTCGTCATCGTTGTCACCACAAGCCCGCTGACCACTTTCTGACGCTGACCATCGTCATCGCCTCCTTGCTGCTGCCCTAGCCCCAAGTCCGTCAGCCTGCCTCCACTTCGAACTGGAAGGAAAGGGACCCCGGTGACCTCCAACGACCGGTGTCAGCAAGTTCAATGCCCGCGCCCATCGTCTGTTGCATCTCCGTCAGCCTCCTCCTCGTTCTATGGAGCTCCTGCCCGAGCCATCCCCCTCCGGCCAACTCTGCTGCCACCGCTGCTGCTTTGACCTCCCCTGGTTCAGCTCGTTTTGAAAAATAGCAGCCCGATGGCTTCTCTGTTCCAAGTGCATTCTGCATGCCAAGGCCCGGTGCACCCCTCGATTCGCCAAGTACCACGACACCCACATTCGCCTGCAGAATGCGTACCACTACGCCGAAGACCTTGGACACCCACGTTCGCCTGCAGAATGCATACCACTATGCAAGAACTGAGACCGGCAAGTATGGAGACCGCCAAGTACACCTTTGGTTCACCAAGTACCGCACCGGACGTCTACGAACCGTGTACAACTACCGTCGCCAAGACCAGACCGACAAATACCCCAACAATGTGTGTACCACTACCGTCGACCCTCAAAGACTCCATGGACGTCAAGTTCCTCATCGTGACCCCGAACATCAACGAAACGTGAACCACTACTTCCACTACCATCACCGTGTACCACTACTTCCACTACCGTCGCGAGAACGACTACTTCCACTACGGCCCGTGTACCACTACTTCCTTCGACGAAGTTGTCCTACCCGAAAAAGCACACTTCAAAGGTATAATCCCAAGATGATCACCCGTGGACCGAATGCATGTGTTTTATGAGATGCTCGTGTTTGCACCATGATCGAATTGTCGCTTGCAATGCCCCTCTTTTGCCATGCCACCGACACGTGGGAACCCGGTATCCGGGATCACCCCACCTTCTTTTTCATATTCCGTACGTCCACACTTTCTTTTGCAGCGACATCTCAATGAGTTGTCGAATCATCGAAATGTTGCTGTGGCACCATTTCCGTTGTCGTTGTCGGGGCACCCCTTTCGTTCCGCCATGGTGACCAAATGCTTCATAACATGCTCATGTCAACATTTTCATATAAATTGCATAAACCTTGATTAAATCATCCGCATCGTGTTAACAACATTTAAATGGTTAAAACTGTGTTTGCATTAAATTGCTAGATGACATATGAGCATTTTTTGGAATTGTTGTTTGTTGTTTCCGGCCTCATTTAACTTGCCTAAATTGGTGGTTTGCTCATGCTTCACCTCTTGCCATGTTTAATAACATTGAATGTTGTTGGGTACATAACTGAGAGAGAACTAAATAATTGATGTGGTGTGTCATCAATATGCAACTCGTTGCATATTGAGATCCACTTAATTTGTAGTATTGTTTGTGCACTTTTCCATGCCATGCCTTTTAAACCGGTCATGCATCATATTTGTTTGTGCATCATGCCATGTTTGTGCTTGTGCATTTACCATGTTGTTTGCTTCTTTTCGGTTTGATTCTCTCGGTAGCATCGGTATCGTTCCGGAGTTGTGAGGATTCGTTCGACTACGTCCGTTTGTGTTCTTCTTGGACTCGTTCTTCTTCCTTGCGGGATCTCAGGCAAGGTGACCATTACCCTCGATATCACTTCTATCTTTGCTTGCTAGTTGGTTCGTTCTATCGCTATGTTGTCTTACCTATCACGTGTTCACCATGCCTCCCATATTGCCATGTCAAGCCTCTAAACCACTTTTCCTAGCAAACCATTGTTTCGCTAAGTTACCGCTTTTGCTCATACCCTCTTATGGCGTTGTTAGTTGCAGGTGAAGTTGAAGATTGCTCCATGTTGGAACAGGATTATTTTCGGATATCACAATATCTCTTATTTAATTAATGCACCTATATACTTGGTAAAGTGTGGAAGGCTCGGCCTTATGCCTGGTGTTTTGTTCCACTCTTGCCGCCCTAGTTTCCGTCATACCAGTGTTATGTTCCTTCATTTTGCGTTCTATACATGGTTTAGTGATTTATGGGACCCCCTTGACAGTTCGCTTTGAATAAAACTCCTCCAGCAAGGCCCAACCTTGGTTTTACCATTTGCCTACCTAAGCCTTTTTCCCTTGTGTTTCCGGAGCCCGAGGGTCATCTTTATTTAACCCCCACCCCCGGGCCAGTGCTCCTTCAAGTGTTGGTCTGAACCGAGTAGACTGCGGGGCCACCTCGGGGAAACTTGCTTTGCTGGTCTTGTTTTGCCATTATCAAAATGTCTTGTAAACCGGGATTCCGAGACTCATCGGGTCTTCCCGGGAGAAGGAATATCCTTTGTTAACTGTTAGAGCTTGTGATGGGCTATGTTGGGACACCCCTGCAGGGTATTATCTTTCAAAAGCCGTGCCCGCGGTTATGTGGCAGACGGGAATTTGTTAACGTCTGGTTGTAGAGGACTTGACACTTGACTTAATTAAAATGCATCAACCACATGTGTAGCCATGATGGTCTCTTTTCGGCGAAATCCGGGAAGTGAACACGGTCTTTGTATTATGATTGTGCGTAAGTATTTTCAGGATCACTTCTTGATCACTTCTAGCTTCTTGACCATTCCGTTGGTTCTCTTCTCGCTCTTATTTGCGTATGTTAGCCACCATTTTTGCTTAGTGATTGCTGCTACACCACCTCATTACCACTTCCTACCCATAAGCTTAAATAGTCTTGATCTCGCGGGTTTTGAGATTGCTGAGTCCTCGTGACTCACAAGATACTACCAAACAGTTGCAGGTGCCGATGATAGCAGTGCAGGTGATACAACCGAGATCCGACGGGAGCTCAACGAAGATCTTGCTCGCTGCTATGTTTCGTTTCATGTTGATCAGTAGTGGAGCCTAGTTGGGATGATCAGAGATCTAGCATTTGGGGTTATCTTCTTTTCTTTTGGCTTTGTCCGTAGTCATACTATGTGTGGACTCTGAATGATGTATGAATTATATGTTCATTGAGTGAAGTGGGGATTGTAAGCCAACTCTTTGTCCCATTCTTGTTCATTACATGGGATTGTGTGAAGATGACCCTTCTTGCGACAAAACCACAATACGGTTATGCCTCTAAGTCGTGCATCAACACGTGGGAGATATAGCCGCATTGTGGGTGTGACAAGTTGGTATCAGAGCCTCGACCGACCATAGGAGCCCCCTTGATTGATCATGTAGTTTGGCGTTGTCGAGTCTAGAAGAAAACTGTTTTCGGAGTCTAGTTATATCGGAGAGTAGGAATTCTTTTTACTCCTCAGCCCCTTCACCGCTCTGGTGTGGAATCTTGACGTAGGTGTTTTGAATTACTTCTCTCCACCTTCAAATTTTCTTTAGGATCACGCGGTTAGGTTTTTGTTCGTTGGTTCTCAACTCTTTTCATCCGGTGCTTTTCTCGTCAAGACGATTCTACCCTCTATGTTTATGCAAGTTCAATCCTTAGTTCGCTCTCAACGAAGTTGTTTCTCTGCCCTCAGTTGTCTTCTTTTACCACCCGCCCACCCTTTTTTCTCCTCGGAGCCGGAGTCCGTAATCGAGTATCCATCCTACTCGTGCGAAGCATTTGCTTTCTTTCAACTGGTGTTTCCTCTTGAAGTTATTCATCGGTTTTTCCCCTTCCAATTTGCCTTTGTTTTCCCGCCCTCCCACCCTCTTCTTCCTGGAGCCCGAGTCTGTTTCGACCATCAATTTCATTCGTGCGGAACCTCTTTAGTCTTTCTTCAATTGTTTCAACCGGTGATTTCTTGTCTAGTTCGTCATTCTTCATCTCTTTCTTTTCCGGTGGATTTAATTCAAGTATTCGGTGTGTGTCATATTCTTTCCCTCGGCTCAAATGTTTTCCTACTACTCGTTCGCCTCTTGCTATTCTATTGTCCCGGAGTGCTCAAGTTATCTCGAAGATTCGTGCTGCAATCAAGACTCGTTCGTTCAATTTCAAGGTTGTCAGCCCATTCCAATATTTCAATTGTACCGGTGCATCATATATCTCTTCAACAATCCTTTTTCAACGGTGTTTTCTTTTAGTGGGCCCTAACCCACAGGTCTTTTCCCAGGTTCTTACCTGACTCTTCTAATTATTCTGGAGCTATTCCAAAAATTTTTCAAAGTGTGATGTAAGGTTGGATTCCATCAGTCATATGCCTTCTCCAAGATCGCTTTCAAATTCTTTTCATTGCTGGTTCAACCTTTCCTCTTTTCATTCTCCCAGAGTATCTCAACTATTTTGGTGGTGTTCCTCGTCGTCATTCTCAATATTTGAAGACCGAAGAAGAGTTTTCCTCTAAATGTTGTCCGTTCTCTCGGAGATCCATGGTGCTAGGTTGTCGCTATCCTCTTGTTGTTTCCAATCATGTGATTCTTTACTTACCCATCTGGAGTATGTCATGAGTTCTTTTCCGTTTCGTTTCACCGGAGGCCATCATTGCAGAAGAATTCTTCGTCCTCTCATTCCAACTATCGTTATCCAATTATCCCGGCGCATCTGTCAAGTCTTCTTTAATCAGCTCATTATCTCTTCTTTCTTTTGCATCTAAATCCCCTCAAGCGTATTTGTTCTTCTAATTCTTCTCGGTGATTCATTCTCTTTTCTTCATTCTTTTCAAATTCTTACGGTGGTTCATTCAAGATTCCTTTTCCTTTGTTATCATATCAATTCACTTGTTCTTTCCAATCCTATTGGTGGTTCATGAAGACTTTCTCATGTTTTGGATTATATCCCCCTTAATATTTTTCTACAAGAATAAGTAGTATGCCAAATCCGTTGTTTGTCATCAATTTAAATTGGTGAAGGATACACATACCATAATTCTTATTCTTGGTTCATCCAAGTGATTAATCCCTTCCTTCGGAGTTTGCTCAGGAGGAATAAATTCTTGGTTTCATGTTGTTCATCTTTCTTCCGGAGTTCTAAGTTTTCCACTTTATCTCGTCACGAAGCCCCATCTAAATCATCGCAAGGCTTCACCTTGTGTTTTCAACTTCCCTTTATTTTTATCATCCTTTTATTACCGGAGTTCTCCATGGAGGCTCTACATGGTGGTTCATCTAGGATTCCTTTCATTCTTCAATTGTTCTTCAAGATTTCTCTCGAAGTTATGACCCGCCAAGCTATACTCTAAAATAAACATGGTGTTCAACACATATTTTATTTTAGGGAGTTCAAGTATTATTCATCTTGCATTCCGAAGTGCAATTCTCTCTATCTTATCTTTTGAGATGGTGTTATGTCATTCTTGATAATTTCGCTTCGTGTTTCATGATTCACAAGTTTTCAAGAGGACATATTTTAATCCATCATTTTCTCTTTGTTCAAGAGATCTTTTCAACCATCAACCTTGTTGTTGGAGTTATCTTGGGTTATATTTCACCTAAAGCCTTCCCTAAGGAATGTTGCTATTGTGGTGCTTATCAATGATCCAAGTTTTCTCCTATCCTCTCGGCGAAAGCAGTTTTCATCTCTTCGTTGATCTCAAGCAAGCAATTGTTTCCGCTAGTGGCCGGTTGTCATCTCATAATTTTGAGTTGTTTTCCATAAGCCCACAACAAGCTTATCCTTTCGTTGTTGATAATCCAACAACTCTGTTCTAGCATTTCCTGTAAGCGTGCTCTTTCAAGATCAAGTTTTCCTCCGTTCATTCCATTCCATTCTTTCATTTCTTCCGGAGGAATTGTGATGTTGTGCTCTTCATCCATCACCTCATTTTGTCAAGTTCATGTTATTTTCTTGCTTATCCGTTTAACCAGAGTGTTGTGTTCTCATTCAAGTTCTTTCATCTTATCAAGTCATGCGTCTCTTTTCAACCGGAGTGTTGTCCGAATTTGTTCTTCCTTGTTCCTTGTTTATCTCGTTTCAACTAGAGTGGTTTCAATTCCTTCTGGTCCATTTTACTCGTCATTCATAACTTTACAACCTCCAAGGTTCACATGGTGTTCCTTGTTTCTATTTTCTACCGCAGTGCTCTCAATTGTGTTTAACTTCGTTATGTTATTTCTTTCAACTTTTCAACCTCTTGAGGTTCATGGTTTCACTCGTTAGTCAAAGAAGCAACTTAGTTTTACCTCTTCTCTTCCTCTTACGTTTCTCTCCGGTGCCATCCTAGATCTCAGGACGAGATCCTCTTGTAGTGGCGGAGTGTTGTAACACCCCTGATATAACCTTTCCATATTTGTAACTCCAACTCTTGCCATCTCCGGCTATGGGTTATGTTTTTCCTTCGTGGTTGGGTTTTGTCTTCGTTTTGAATTTTGTTCGTGTCATGCTTTTCATCTCATTGCTTCATGTGCATTGCCTCATGTCATTTTGCAACGCAACTACAATTCAAGTAAAAAAATTGTGTGGATCTTTGGTCCATTTAAATTGAGGGATATTCACAATGGTGATTTCTCTTTATAACATATCATCCCAATATTTTAGGGGTCTATAATAAATATTCCATTAATTTGGAATTGACCATCACACACTTGCAAAAATAAATCCCAATGCCTTTGTTATCACAATTCTTGGTCTCTAACTTTGCCATATTCCTTTCATCACTTTTCCAAGCACCACCTAATTTCTCAACATTTTTTTGGACCTTTCAAATGCCCACCTCTTATTCAAACCCATTTGAATTTAATTCTAATGAGTTCGAATCCAATCTTCACCCATGCTCACTTTCTAGTTTTCTTGGTTCAAGCTCATTTTTATGAGTCCAGTAAAATTGTCCTCGTTCTCAAATTCTTTCCCTAACCCTCTCTTTATTTTCTTATATCTAATTCTTTTCTGCTAAATAATATGAGGGAGAGAGAGCCCAGGCATGCCTCTTGGGCCTAACCAACCAGACCGACCCGTTCCCACAGCCCACCTAAACCCTTCCTAAACCCTAGGCCCCGACCCTCTCCATCGATCTCCCCCTCTCATTCCCGTGCCGCCGCCACACGCCCACGCATCACACCAGGGAGAGTAGATCCCCACGCTCCTCCCTCCTCTCACTCGCTCCCTCATCGCGCACCTACACCTCGTCCTCGTGGACCCGCGCCTCCCCGTCGCCCTTGCTCGAGCTTCGCAGCCATGGCGCCGCCACCACCATCTCTAGCCGCTCCACTGCAGCTCCTCCTCCGCCTCGTCCTCACGTCCAGCATCGTCCCTGACCCATCGTCCGCCTCCTCCTCCATCGATCGTCCTAGCCACCAGAGCTGTTGACGGCCGAAGCCCGGGCATGTCGCAGCCTCTGCTGCCGGCGACCTCGACCACCCCTGCGCCAAGCCCCGCCACCGGCCTGCTACCTCGCCTCCCCAAGCCGAGTTGGCCCGGATCCGGCCATCTTCGACGCCTTGGGTCGCTGGCCATGGATGCCTCTGCTCCATCACCGGACGGCTGCTTCTCCGCGTGCCTCTCTTCGTCATCGTTGTCACCACAAGCCCCGTGACCGCTTCCTGCCACTGACCACCACCATCGCCTCCTTGCTGCTGCCTGAGCCCCAAGTCCGTCAGCCTGCCTCTGCTTCGAACTGGCCAGAACGGGACCCGGTGACCTCCCACGATCGGTTTCAGCAAGTTTGACACCGGCGCCCACCGTCTGTTGCATCTCCGTCAGCCTCCTCCTCGTGCTATGGAGCTCCTGCCTGAGCCGTCCCCCTTCGGCCAACTTTGCTGCCACATCTACTGCTTTGACCAACCCTGGTTCAGCTTGTTTTGAACGAACAGCAGCCCGATGACTTCTCTGTTCCAAGTGCATTCTGCACGCCAAGGCCCGGTGCACCCCTCGATTCGCCAAGTACCACGACACCCACGTTCGCCTGCATAATGCGTACCACTATGCCGAAGACCTTGGACACACCACGTTCCACTATGAGATGTACCACTAACGTCGCAAGAACCGAGACCGGCAAGTCTGGAGACCGCCAAGTACACCTTCGGTTCACCAAGTACCGCACCGGACGTCTACGACCCATGTACAACTACCATCGCCAAGACCGGACCGACAAGTACCCCAACAACGTGTGTACCACTACCGTCGACCCTCGAAGACTCCGTGGACGTCAAGTTCCTCGTCTAGACCCCTAATATCTATGAAACGTGAACCACTACTTCCACTACTGTCGCCGTGTACCACTACTTCCACTACCGTCGCGAGAACCACTACTTCCACTATGGCCCGTGTACCACTACTTCCTTCGACGAACTCGTCCCACCCTAAAATGCACGCTTCAAAGGTATAATCCCGAGACAATCACCCGTGGACCGAATGCATGTGTTGTATGAGATGCTCATGTTTGCACCGTGATCGAATTGTCGCTTGCGATGCCCCTCTTTTGCCATGCCACCGACACGTGGAAACCCGGTATCCGAGATCACCCCACCTTCTTTTGCATATTCCGTATGTCCACACTTTCTTTTGCACCGACATCTCGACGAGTTGTCGGATCATCGAAATGTTGCCGTGGCACCATTTCCATTGTCGTTGCCGTGGCACCCCTTTCGTTCCGCCATGGTGACCAAATGCTTCATAACATGCTCATGTCAAAATTTTCATAAAAATTGCATAAACCTTGATTATGTCATCCGCATCATGTCAACAACATTTAAATGGTTAAAATGTGTTTGCATTAAATTGCTAAATGACATATGGGGATTTTCCGGAATTGTTGTTTGTTGTTTCTGGCCTCATTTAAACTTGCCTAAATAGGTGGTTTCCTCATGCTTCACCTCTTGCCATGTTTAATAACATTTAATGTTGTTGGGTACATAACCGAGAGAGAACTAAATAATTGATGTGATGTTTTGTCAATATGCAACTCGTTGCATATTGTGCTCCACTTAATTTGTAGTATTGTTTATGCACTTTGCCATGCCATGCCTATTAAACTGGTCATGCATCATATTTGTTTGTGCATCATGCCATGATTATGATTGTGCATTTACCATGTTGTTTGCTTCTTTCCGGTTTTCTTCTCTCGGTAGCTTCGGTTTCGTTCTGGAATTGTGAGGATTCATTCGAGTACGTCCGTTTATCTTCTTCTTGGACTCATTCTTCTTCCTTGCGGGATCTCAGGCAAGATGACCATTACCCTCGATATCACTTCTATCTTTGCTTGCTAGTTGCTTCGTTCTATCGCTATGTTGCATTACCTATCACTTTTTCACCATCCCTCCCATATTGCTATGTCAAGCCTCTAACCAACCTTTCCTAGCAAACCGTTGTTTGGCTAATTTACCGCTTTTGCGCAGCCCCTCTTACAGCGTTGTTAGTTGCAGGTGAAGTTGAAGATTGCTCCATGTCGGAAGAGGATTATTTTGGGATATCACAATATTTGTTATTTAATTAATGCACCTATATACTTGGTAAAGGCTGGAAGGCTCGGCCTTATGCCTGGTGTTTTGTTCCACTCTTGCCACCCTAGTTTCCGTCATACCGGTGTTATGTTCCTTGATTTTGTGTTCCTTATGTGGTTGGGTGATTTATGGGACCCCCTTGACAGATCGCTTTGAATAAAACTCCTCCAGCAAGGCCCAACCTTGGTTTTACAATTTGCCTACCTAAGCCTTTTTCCCTTGGGTTTCTGGAGCCCGAGGGTCATCTTTATTTAACCCCCTCGGGCCAGTGCTCCTTCGAGTGTTGGTCCGAACCGAGTAGACTACGGGGCCACCTCGGGGAAACTTGAGGTCTAGTTTTACTCGTAGGATGTCTCATCCGGTGTGCCCTGAGAACGAGATATGTGCAGCTCCTATCAGGATTTGTCGGCACATCGGGTGGCTTTGCTGGTCTTGCTTTACCATTTTCGAAATGTCTTGTAAACCGGGATTCCGAGACTGATCGGGTCTTCCCGGGAGAAGGAATATCCTTCGTTGACCGTGAGAGCTTGTGATGGGCTAAGTTGGGACACACTAGAGGGTGTTATCTTTCAAAAGTCGTGCCCGCGGTTATGTGGCAGACGGGAATTTGTTAACATCCGGTTGTAGAGAACTTGACACTTGACTTTATTAAAATGCATCAACCGCATGTGTAGCCATGATGGTCTCTTTTCAGCGGAGTCCGGGAAGTGAACACGGTCTTGGTGTTATGATTGTGCGTAAGTAGTTTCAGGATCACTTCTTGATCACTTCTAGCTTCTCGACCGTTCCGTTGCTTCTCTTCTCGCCCTTATTTGTGTATGTTAGCAACCATATTTGCTTAGTGATTGCTGCTACTCCACCTCATTATCACTTCCTACCCATAAGCTTAAATAGTCTTGATCTCGCGGGTTTTGAGATTGTAGAGTCCTCGTGACTCACAAGATACTACCAAACAGTTGCAGGTGCCGATGATACCAGTGCAAGTGATGGAACCGAGCTTCGACGGGAGCTCAACGAAGATCTTGGTCATTGCTATGTTTTGTTTCATGTTGATCAGTAGTGGAGCCCAGTTGGGACGATCGGGGATCTAGCATTTGGGGTTATCTTCTTTTCTTTTGTCTTCGTCCATAGTCGGACTGTCTGTGGACTCTGAATGATGTATGAATTATATGTTCATTGCGTGAAGTGGCGATTGTAAGCCAACTCTTTATCTCATTCATGTTCATTACATGGGATTGTGTGAAGATGACCCTTCTTGCGACAAAACCACAATGCGGTCATGCCTCTAAGTCATGTTTCAACACGTGGGAGATATAGCCGCATCGTGGGTGTTACAAGTACAACAAGTACTTTAACTTGTCTGAGAAATGGGATCAAAGAGGAACAATATGGTCGAAACCACGGTTGCAAAGGACCAATTCACTAATACCGGATGATATTATATCAAGGAATATTTATTATTACAAGAAGCTTCAATGATAAGTTCCACATCGGGTCCATGGGCATGAACACAAAGGTTCAAGGTCAACTCCCACTTCACCAATGCATAACCTTCCATTTACTTCTTGTCTTCGATGAATTTGTAGGGTTGATATTTTATCTAGCAAAACACCAGAAGAGTAAGACTCATGAAGACTCTCGGGTTCAAATGGATTAGGGGAGGCGTATGTTCAACTCTTAGGGGCATCTTAGGAACCTATACCACAAACCTCATGATCAAATAACTCAAGCCCAGAAGCAGAGTATGGTTGACAAGAGCGAGGGATACCATTTACTAAAAGCATTTTGTATCCGAGGAAAATCTCACAAGGTTATTGAAAATGGAAGATGCTATCGGATAAAATCCAACAAAGGATCTTATGTGAGTATCGATACTTCATCAGAAGAAGAAAGAATGTAAGAATATCAGATTATAGAAGCAAGTGCCTATCTCAAGGCTTAAATGCAACGGAATTATGATTTCCTAAATCAAGGGATCAGAAGCAAACGCTCTGACCAAGGATGGATAAGTTGAATAGACGTAGGGCACAAACAATGGCAATCTGATTGGCCGAGAACTAGCTCATGTTCGGGAAGACGGCTGAGCTAGAAAGATAATCTATAAGGATCAACTGATGATTGCGGCACAGAAATATCAAATCGAAAGACTCAAGATGATAATGACAAAGGACGTCAATGGATACTGCTAGGCATATGGAATTAACCAGAGTATAGGCAGGTAAGACCTTCTAGAGCGATAGGCGACAGAGGTCATCGAAAGCTTGGATTCTATTAGAAAGTATGTTATGAAGCATAAGAATAACTAGGGACGAATGGATACTCGATAAGAGCGAGTAATTATCCGTAGGGGCATTCATGCGGCAAGGAACTGCAGGGCAGTAAGCATAAAGAATTCTCGGAACATCGAAGAATATTTCAGGACATCTTGTAATAACAAGGGAAACTGGAGATGAAGGTATGAACGGCAATTGTAGTTAGTTACCCATATGGATTTATCGGTGGTAGTGATCGAAACGGCGAAGGGTACAAGGGACTCGGTAAAACATCGTAGAGTATGTTCAGAATCTTCTGGTGCACCAAGCAATCATCTGGAGTGAGCGGCTCTCCGGGAGAATGTATTTACGAGAACCTAGAGTTAGAGTTAGCAAAATCATTTAACCCAAATAGAAGAGATATCAGAGTCCCAGAGTATAGACGGGGAGTAAAAGATCCTAATACTACCCCATAGCGACGTGGACCCATAAGCCACACAGACTAGACTCAACTTCGGCCAAGGAGTTGGAAAGGGGGATCCTATAGGCAGTCCGCTCTGATACCAACTTGTGACGCCCCTGATTCAATCGTAAAGTAATCATACACACAAATGTGTATGATCAAGATCAGGTACTCACGGGAAGATATCACAACACAACTCTAGAGACAAATAAAATAATACAAGCTTTATATTACAAGCCAGGGGCATCGAGGGCTCGAATACATAGATCGATACACAAGAGTCAGCGGAAGCAACAATATCTGAGTACAGATATAAGTTAAACAAGGATGCCTTAAGAAGGCTAGCACAAAAGCAACAACGATCGAAGAGGCAAGGCCTCCTGCCCGGGACCTCCAAACTACTCCTGGTCTTCGGCGGTCTCCACATAGCAGTATCCATCGACGGTGGCATCTGGTTCCAGCGATCCACCATCTGGTTGCATCAACTAGAAAGAAGAAAGAAGGGGGAAAAGGGGGTAGCAAAGCAACTGTGAGTACTCATCCAGAGTACTCGCAAGCATCAGATCTATACTAAGTATACATTGGTATCAAATGAAAGGCTGTATCTGTGGACTGATTTGCAGAATGCCAGAATAGAGTGGGAAGGCCTAGCCTATGAAAGACTACCATCTTCACGCAGCTCCGAGCATCTTGCAGCATGTAGAAGAGTAAAGAATAGGAGTTTAATATTTAACAAACATGTTGTAACATTAATGCCCAGAGATCCTTCCTCAATCCTGGAGCCACATATCTTAAGTATCCATTTGTAGTTGTATAAGATCAGGATATAAGTCTGAACGTCCGTTACCATGGACAAAACTATTAATAGATAATCTTCCCTGCAGGGGTGCACCATGTTTTCCAACATGCCTGATTACTCTGGCCGGACACACTTTTCTGGGTCAATGCCCGGCCTCGGAAAATCAACATGTTGTAGCCCTACCTAAGCTCAGTAGAGAGGTCCCCGCCGGTCTACATCCTAAGCACTCTGGGGTCTGGGCACATAGCCCGTTGCACTCTCGATCATTGCGCGTGGGGCGGGTCCAGGATCCACTACAGGATGGCGCCGGCCCAGCCATGCCGCACTGCTGAACTGGACATCTGACAAAGCTTCGGCTGATACTACGTCGTCGAGGCCCATAACTATTCTCACGTGGTGGTTGGTGCGTAAAGTCCAAAGGCCAACTCAGAACAAATACCCAAACCATAGTGTATTATTAGCTTGATTATTAGCTTGCGGAGACGTGCAGAGACTCGCGATCGAAAGTGACCCCATCGCCCCATCTCGTGGACTTACGAAAAGGGCCAAGAATGCCTGGCCGTGCCACGTCATTATCTTGCGGGTGCTCTCCGGGCCCGCCCGACTTTCACCAAGGTCTCAAGTAAATTCAAGGTGACTGTGTGTCCAGACATCAAGGGGAAAACCCGAGGAATCACCCCCGGTGGATTCCACTCAATGTAATCATCAAGGTGAACGTAAGAGGGACCACCCTCGAGGTTCACACTTGAGGTGTTGAACGACAGAGCCGTATCAGGAATTGTGAAAGAGGAAATCACCCTCGATGACCACGACCGAATAGCCACACCACAGAATTATCATCAAGAGTGCGTTATGAGGGATCACCCTCGGCACTCGATAGTAGCTCTGCAGAGTCGAGCAACTAAAGGTGCGTGATGTGATGTGAGGTGTCAGGCTCTGGTCATCGATCATGTTGATCGAGTCTTCGAAGATGAAGCAGGGGCAACAAGGACAAGTGGGGGTCACTGATGGATCACTAACCAACCTATACTAAGAAGTTTAGGATAAGCAGGTAGGTAACAAAAGTAGGTACAAAAGCAGGCTATGCATCAGAATAGGAGCAAACAATAACAGTAGCAAAATCTAATGCAAGCACGAGAGTATAGAATGGGCGATATCGGGATGATCAAAGGGGGGGCTTGCCTGGTTTCTCAGACAAGAAGGAGGGTGGTCGTCGACGTAGTCGATCACAGGAGCATCAGCAGCGGTCTCGAGGTCGACCGGAGAGAAGAGGGAGAAGAAATAGTAAATACACGCAAACATAAGCATATCAAGGCAATAAGCGGGGCTAGAGGTGTTCGAACGAAGTGCTAGGTGATACTGGCGAAGGGGGAAAACATCTGGGAAAGTTTTCCCGGTTCCAGACGTCTGTCAGACAAATGAACCGGAGGGGAAAAGTTCAACCTTTGCTATGCTAGGGATTTGTCGGGCAAACGGACCGCGTGTACGGATTCGTCTCGCCGTTCTGAGCAACTTTCATGTACAAAGTATATTAATCCGAGCTACGGTTTATTTTATATGGTTTTCTAAAGTTTTAGCAATAATTTGGAATTATTATTAATTATTTAAAACAACATTATCCAGAACAGTGCGGAGGTGACGTAACGATGACGTCAGCAGGTCAACTAACCGGTTGGCAAGGTCAAAACCTAACACGTGGGGTCACACTGTCATAGACTAACACTAATTAACAGTTTAATTAGTTAATAAGTGAATTAGGTTAAATAACAGTATTAATTAAGTTTAATTAATTAATTAATTACTTTTAATTATTATTAAATTTACATTTTCGTTTCTTTAAAAAAACAGGGGGCTGGGCCCTGTGTGGCAGTAGCACAAGGGCCTTAGCGGGGAGGGCGAAATGGGCATCGGGCGTGGGCGCCCGTGTGTGCCCGAGCCACCAGGGGGCGTCGCAGGGGTGTGGGCAAGGCACACCCCTGGTGCCTGGCGCCGCTAGCAGCGCGGTCGGTAGCCATGGACGGTCGGGAAGGCACGACAGGGCGGAGGGAATGGGGGGGGTGCCGCTGGTGGACGCGGCCAGCCAGGCGAGACGGTGTCGGTGCAGACGCTATAGGGGAAGGGGTAGGGGAGATGGAGTCATACCCCCGGTGCAGGGTTCATGGCGAGGCGCGAGGAAGCCGATGGGGAGGGGACGGGGAAGCAGTCTGGCGGCGTCGTGGTTCCAGTGAGGGGGGCCCCGAGCGGCGGCGGCGTTGAGGCAGAGCCCCAGTTCTAGATCAGGGGCGGAGGGCGACGAGGCGGTGCGCAGACGGGCGTCGGGGCGAGGTGAGGCAATGATGGCGATGGGTATGGGTCCAGATCGAGCGAGGGAGCGGGAGGAGGGATCGGGGCGAGTGGCGGGGGTCAAAGGCATCAGGCAGGGTGGTTTCTCCATCGGCGGGCGGCGTAGGGAGCGCTGCGGGGTCGGGCCCCTGATCTGGATCGAGGGGGAGGGGGAGCGAGCAAC
>NC_057810.1:636000615-636002540 GCF_018294505.1 Triticum aestivum
CCAAGGGGGGCGTGGTGGCAAGTTGAGGGGGGGGGGCTTTTCTCTGCTTTAAATTTTAAAACTTGCCTTTAACTTTCTGTTTATTAATTTCAGCCTCGGTGTTGCATTTTCTTTTAGTAACAAATGAGTTTTGTTTTGAGCAAAACTTGGCACATAATTCTAATAAAATATGATGAGATGGAACAAAAAGTATGGAGTCAAAAGGAGATGTCTAACCATTTAAAGAAATTGAAAGGGCCAATTTTAAATGCTGCTGGACCACTAAATAATTTCCAGGGGCACTTTGGAATCCAAAAGAGGTTGTTTCCAACATGACAAATATCCAAGGATTATTTTCCACACTGCGAACATTTTTGTATTCATGTTTGACAAATTGAATCTTTGACTTTGAGTAGTGATTTGGATCAAGTGAGGAAAAGCAACAGTAATATGATGACGTGGCATCATTAGTAGAGAGTTACTGTAGCTTAATTATCCGGGCATCACATGTTGCAAACTCATTCTTAATTTATATTTGTGTAATATCTACTGTATTCCAACTTCTCTATGGCTCATACCCCGCGATACTACTCATAGATTCATCAAAATAAGCACACAACATGCGAAAAACAGAATCTGTCAAAAATCGGACAGTCTGTAGTAATTTGGAAATTTAGTATACTTCTGTAACTTCAAAAATTCTAAATAATATATGAAAATTGAAACAATTTGTACAGAAGTAATGTGCAAAAAGGTTTAGACCCATCTGACTTTCCAGTAAATAATGTAAATTGATGCGCTACAGCCAAAGTTTCTGTTTTTGTACTGCACATAGTAAACAAGCAATATAATCATCCTAAAACCAAAGCTTGGCATACTATTTTTATAATACAATGGATATACAAGGGGATAATTATTTACAGACAAACTTCCATGAATTGTTTTACATTGTTTCCATGAGCATGAACACAAGTGATCAAGGTCGACCCTCACTTCTCCAATGCTGTAACGCCCCGGATTCGATGCGCCAGGTGTCTGCGAGTTATTCGTCGTTGTTGCCATGTTATTTGCTTGTGTGTTGCATTTTGCCATGTCATCATCTGCACTTCATATGCATGTTTTTCAAAACTTGCATCCGTTCGGGTTCCGCTGGTTCTCTCCGTTGTCCGTTTCGAGTCCGGACACACTCGCACGCGCCCATTGCCCCTCTCAGACCTCGTTTCGTGGGTGGCATAAAAATGTTCTCGGAATGGGATGAAAGTTGACGTGCAGTATTATTATAGTGTAGACAGGCCGCCTGTCAAATTTCGTCACATTCGGAGTTCGTTTGATTGCCAAACCGTTAAACATATAGCGGTACCGCTGCCGGTACCTTCGTCGGATGTTTCGGTCTTCGAAACTGCTGTCGGGCCTCGCTCTCTCTTCTCTGCTTCAGCCCCTGGCCTTTCTAGCACAGCCCACTAACCCCTCCTAGGCCCAGCCTACCCTCCCTTGCGTCCGGAACCGTCCGATCTCGATCGGAGGCTCCAAAAACCCCCCTTAGCACCCTCTAACCCTAGCCCCTACCTATTTTAAAACCCCTCCTCCTTCCATTTTGGGCAGCCTACCCCTTCCCTAACCCCAGCCGCAGCCAATCCCCCTCCTCCTCGGGATCTCCACCACCTCCCACCTCAAATTCCGTCGCCGGCCACCTCCTCAGCGCCACTTGGCGCTACGCCATTGGTCGCGCCGCCACAGCTGCCAGCCGCAGCCAACCGGGGGCTGCCACGTCGCCCACGCTCCCCCTGGCCACCTTCCCGCAGCCATTGGCCCGCCCAGGCCCGCGGGAGGCCCGCCCCGGGTCGGATCTGGGCCGAGGCGCCCGCCCGCACCGCCGCCTGCCCGAGCGCCCCTGCTCTCCTCTGATGACCGCACCTCCCCGTCACCGGCCGTCGCCCGTCCGACGC
>NC_057810.1:636003088-636016272 GCF_018294505.1 Triticum aestivum
AGATCCGCCGCCGCCTCGTGACTCCGCCTCGCCCCGCCGCCATGGGTGCGCGCCCGCCGGAGCCGAGCTCCCCCGTTACTCCTCCTCCCGGATCCGGCCGCGGGTGCTCTGGCCGCCCCGGATCCGCCCTTCTCCGAGCTCCTCCGTCCTCCCCGGCGATCGCGGAACCCTAGGGTCGCCGGAGACGGCGTTGACCCGCGCTGGGACGGTCCCGTTCCAGATCCGACCAACCAAACGCGTCCCCAAGCCATCCTGTACCCCTCCATCCGGTTTTCTGCGAGGTATAATTTTCTGCCAAGTCCCGAAAATATATGCATATTTTGATGCTATGTTTGACCTGTCATAACTCCATGCATACTGCTCCGTTTCGTGCGTATGATATGTCGCATTGTTTGTTGTGAGATGATCTTAATTTAATTCCACTGTGCCATGCTTGTTTGAGATCATCTTGATGCCCGAATGATCGTTGCAAGAGTGCTATATAATGTTAATCTGCTGAAATTGTTATTACTTGCTGGTTTGTCTTTTTCGTTGCATTTTGTGTGTGCATCCTATGAGCATGAGCTCTACATGTGTTTTGTACTACATCATGCCATCTTTACAGTGGTGCAATCCATGTATTTGTTTGAGCTTTGTAGTGAGTGCATCGAGCTCGTGAAGTAGGGTACTTGCTGTTACTGTTTTGCTAGGCTGAATCTGCTACATCATGATGCAATGTAAACCTGCTGCTACAAGTATTTCTATGCATAATCTGGAGATGTTTACTAAGTATGATTTGCTATAAATATCATGCTCTATCCATCCATGCCCGTGGTTGCATTTATAGCCTGCCTTAGCTTGTTGTTATCTTGCCCTCAAAACTGCTAAATAATGTTGATGTCAGCCTGTTAACATTAAGTTCAATATTGCCATGATTGTTGTTAGTGATCCATGCACCCTACGAACTTGCTCTTGCCATTCTTAGCTTCTTAAACATATATTCTTACTTTTAATTGCCTTTCCATGCCATGTATTGATCTGTGGTGAGTGGTACAAGCTCACCAACATGTCTACTTATTGTTGTTCCTGCCATGTTGAGTTCTGTCATATCATTTGCCATGTTTACATGGGTGCCATCATATTTTATGTGTCCTTTTGGCTCATGGTTAGTAAGGGACTTTTGTCATATGAAATTAGTAGATTCATGCCATGTCTTTGTTTGCCATGATAAGTTTATGTAACTTGTGGTTTCATAGCTCTAAACATTGCAACCTGATGTTATTTCTGCTAAGCCTGAAACTGTTATTATTTATAATCTTTCCATGTCCTTTTGAGCATGTTCTAGTGATTTCTGGAGATATTTCAGTGTTCATGCTTTGTCATGCTTTAGCTGTACATCATGGCCATGCCTTTTGTTCTTATGTTGAGGTGCTGTAGCATAGTGTCTTGATGCTTGCAAGATGCCTAGCTGCTGTTTTGGACAGCTTGTCCTTTAAACTTGTATGGAGTGTATGTGTTGAACCGTTGCTCTGTTTTGAGTGTGATCTATATGAAACTTGCTTGATTTTGCATGAAGTTTCATATTATCATGTTGCATCCTTGTTTTCAGGTGTTTGCTTGATGTTTGTATGCTTTTTGCACCAATGCCAGGTTTAACTTATTTTGCTCATATCTTCTAGGCCGTAGCTCCGAATTAAATGAACTTTATATGTAACTTGACTAGAATCTCGTGTAGATCATCTCGGTGCATCTTAACTTGCGGTTTAACAACTTGAACATAAGGTTTATTCAGTTCTGTACCAATTTCTAAATTTGCATATGAGGACTTAGCGGAATTGTTATATGTTGTTTCCGACCTCATTTAAACTTGCCTTGATGTAGCTTCATGTAGCCTTGTCATGCATCATACTTGGTTGAGCATTATGCCTTGTCATGTGTGGTGTGTTTACCATGTTGTGTGCTTCTTCTCGATAGTTCCTGCTTCGTTGCGATCGTGAGGATTCGTTCGTCTACACTTGGTTCGGCTTCATCCGTTCGTCTTCTTCATGGACTCGTTTTTCTTGCTAGCGGGATTACAGGCAAGATGACCGCTACCCTGGATCTCACCACTATCATTGCTATGCTAGTTGCTTCATTATATCGCTTTGCCGCGCTACCTATCAATTGCTCTTCAAGCCTCCCAAATTGCCATGTCAGCCTCTAACCATTTCACCTTTTCTAGCAAACTGTTGCTTGGCTATGTTACCGCTTTGCTCAGCCCCTCTTATAGCGTTGTTAGTTGCAGGTGAAGTTGAAGTTTGCTCCATGGTGGACAGGGTGATTTTGGGATATCACAATATCTCTTATATTATTAATGCATCTATATACTTGGTAAAGGGTGGAAGAGTCGGCCTTATGCCTGGTGTTTTGTTCCACTCTTGCCGCCCTAGTTTCCGTCATACCGGTGTTATGTTCCCGGATTTTGCGTTCCTGACGAGGTTGGGTGGTTTATGGGACCCCCTTGATAGTTCACTTTGAATAAAACTCCTCCAGCAAGGCCCAACCTTGGTTTTACCATTTGCGTCACCTAGCCTTTTTTTCCGTTGGGTTTCCGGAGACCAAGGGTCATCTTTATTGTAGCCCCCCCGGGCCAGTGCTTCTCTAAGTGTTGGTCCGAAACGAGCAACTTGCGGGGCCCCCTCGGGGAAACTTGAGGTCTGGTTTTACTCGTAGCTTGAATTATCCGGTGTTGCCCTGAGAACAAGATATGTGCAGCTCCTATCGGGATTGTTGGTGCATCGGGCGGCTTTGCTGGTCTTGTTTTACCATTGTCGAAATGTCTTGTAAACCGGGATTTCGAGATTGATTGGGTCTTCCTGGAGAAGGAATATCCTTCGTTGATCGCGAGAGCTTATCATGGGCTAAGTTGGGACACCCCTGCAGGGTATAAACTTTCGACAGCCGTGCCCGTGGTTATGTGGAAGATGGGAATTTGTTAATGTCCGGTTGTAGATAACTTGACACCAGATCTGAATTAAAACGCATCAACTGCGTGTGTAGCCCTGATGGTCTCTTCTCAGTGGAGTCCGGGAAGTGAACATTGTTTTTGGGTTATGTTTGACGTAAGTAGGAGTTCAGGATCACCTCTTGATCATTGCTAGCTTCACGGCCGTTCCGTTTGCTCTCTTCTCGCTCTCTTTTGCGTATGTTAGCCACTATATATGCTTAGTAGCAGCTGCAACCTCACCACTTTACCCCTTCCTTTCCCATTAAGATTTACTAGTCTTGATACCCATGGTAATGGGATTGCTGAATCCTCGTGGCTCACAGATTACTACAACAACAGTTGCAGGTACAAATTATGCGATGATCTTGACGCGAGAGCGATGTTTGCTTGTCTTGGAGTTCTTCTTCTGCTTCTTCTTCGATCAGGGGATAGGTTCCAGGTCGGCAACCTGGGCTAGCAGGGTGGATGTCGTTTGAGTTTCTATTTGTGTTTCATCCGTAGTCGGATGGTGCTCTTATGTAAGATGATGTTGTATTCGTGTGGCATTGTATGTCTCTTGTATGTATCCCTATCTATTATGTAATGTTGATGTAATGATATCCACCTTGCAAAAGCGTCTTCAAGATGCGCTTCTATCCTTGGCGGGACCTTCGAGTTCCTTTAGGATAGGGTCACATCTTGGGTGTGACAAGTTGGAACCAGAGCCTCGACCGACCATAGGAGCCCCCTTGTTTGATCGTGTAGTCTGGCCGTTGTTGAGTCCAGAAGAAAACTGTTTTCGGAGTCTAGTTATATCGGAGAGTAGGAATTCTTTTTACTCCTCAGCCCCTTCGTCGCTCTGGTGAGAAATCTTGACGTAGGTGTTTTGAATTACTCCTCTTCCCTTTCAAATTTTTCTTTAGGTTCACGCAGTTAGTTCTCCATTCGTTGGTTCTCAGCTCTTTTCAATCCAGTGCATTTCTCTTCGAGTGGTTTCGATCATCGTCATCTTTTGCAAGATCAGTCGTCAGTTCTTTCTCTTTCGATGGTGTTTCCCTGACCGAAGTTGTCCTTGTTTTTTTCACACCCGCCCTCTCTTCTTCTTCTCGGAACCGAAGTCCGTAATCGAGTATCCATCCTACTCGTGCAAAGTCTTTGCTTTCTTTCCTCAATGATTTCAACTGGTGTTTTCTCTTCAAGTTATTCATAGGTTTTTCCCTTCCAAGTTGCCTTTGTTTTTTCCCGCCCTCCCACCCTCTTCTTCCCGGAGCCTGAGTATCTTTCGAGCATCAATTTAATTAGTGTGGAGCCTATTCAGTCTTCCCTCAATTATTTCAACTGGTGATTTCTTGTCTCGTTTGTCATTCTTAATCTCTTTTCTGGTGAAATCAATTCAAGTTTTTTTTCGGGTTGATCGTATTCTTTTCCTCGGCTCAAGTGTTTTCCCTGCTCGTTTGCCTCTCGCCATTCAATCATTCCGGAGTTTAGAAGACATCTCAGGAGATTCGTATGTGTTCCAATTAATTCTAGGTTTTCACCTCATTCAAATATTTCAATTGTTCCGGTGCATCATTTCTCGTTCAAACAATCCTTTTCAGCGGTGTTTTCTTTTAGTGGGCCCTAACCCTCAGGTCTTTTCCCAGGATCTTACCTGACTCATCTAATTATTCCAGAGCCATTCCTAATTCTTTTCGACGTTTGACGTAAGAATGAATTTCATTAGTCAAATGTTTTCCAAGATCGATTTCAAATTATTTTTCATTGTTGGCTCAACCTCTCTGCTCTACCGGAGTACCTCAATAACTTTGGTGGTGTTTCTCGTCGTCATTTGAAGATCGAAGAAGAGTTTTTCCTCTAAATCTTGCCCGTTCTCCTGAAGTTTTGTGGTTCTAGCTTTGTCGGAGTAATGGGCCACGGGTAGTCTAACCCGAGCCCCAGAACCTTTCAAGACATCGGGGCAGCCCGCGCCCCTCAAATCGAGTCCCATGGGTGACTCCAAGATATGCCGAGTCCCAGGGACGACTCCAAGATATGCTGAGTCCCAGGGACGACTCCAAGATATGCCGAGTCCCAAGGACGACTCCAAGATATGCTGAGTCCCAGGGACGACTCCAAGATATGCCGAGTCCCAGGGACGACTCCCAGAGAAGCCGGCTGAGGGGAGTCGGCTCGCGACTCCAACCATCTCCTTCCTTCGCCGCGATGGACGGGGCGGGCAATGGTCACAGCATGGCCATCTCTGCCCCACTTACGAGGGGCTGGCATGGCTACAGTGCGCCGTATCACTGAAGACCTTCAGCGTGGCGCGACACTGTTGCCATGCCAGCCCTGACCTCAGCCTCAGTGGGCAGTGCACTATGGCCACGACGGCCTACCTGTATGACCCAGAGACGGCGGGACCCGCCAGTCAGCGAGAGCACAGAAGACGGCGGGTACACCCCGAGGACGGACCCGTGGGAGTCAGCCCCCCTAGAGTCGGCCCCCACGGGCCCCACACGCCATTAACCAGACAAGATGGGGAATGGCGACAGTGATCGTCCGATAGACAGCGGCACTGTTGCCACGACCCCATGACCAAGCCTGCATCATCAGAGGCAGGACTACAGTACCGGACCCGCCGGCGGGGCCCGCCAGTCGGCGGGCCCCAACAGTCGGCGGAGAAGATGGCGGCCTGAGAGACAGACGGCTGGGCCCCGCGCCCAGCCGGATTACTATTGTACCCCCGGGGGGTAGGCCTATATAAACCCCCCGGGGCACCCATGCAAAGGGTTCGAATCCATTAGCACTAGACCAGATCATATAGGAAGGAGAGAGCTAGCCCTGCCTTCTCCTACCTCCAGAATACAGCTCGAGAAGCAACCTTGTACTCACTTTGCCTTAGTGATCATGCGGAGACCCCGCAGAGCAGGAGTAGGGATATTATCTCCTCGGAGAGCCCCGAAGCTGGGTAAGATCCGTTGGCGTGCATGTCTACGCCTCATTGCGTTTCTGGGCACCGGCGACGTTCTACTCGCTCCCACCATGATAAGCCATCCTTTGGCATATGTCGCACCCAACTCCCGACATTTGGCTCCCACCATGGGACGGGAACCCTTTTCCTCCCCAGCGAGCGTAGCTATCCTAGCACGCCCGATGGCACTTGCCCCGACGCGCTGCAAGGCATCAACGATGCCTGCGCAGCGAGCTGCCTTGCCGATCTTCTTGGCGAGGTTTGCATCTCCGATGAGCCTGCATCCGACGCAGGCACGGGCGGCCCCCAGAGCCTCCTCGCGGGCCTCCTCGACCAACTCCACGTCGTCGGCGAGCCCGCCGTGGACTTGGAGTCCGTAGGCTCCACTGACCCAATGATGGTCGACTCCGACAGCGTGTCGCTCGACACGTTCCCCACCAATGTGGTGGTCTATGATGAGCCGCTCCCTCGTGAGGAGAGCGACGGAAGCGCCATCATGGAGGTGCTCATTATCAGTCATGGCGAGCGCTCTGGTGAGGGAGCTCATGACCCACTCGACGCGGCTCTACGAGACATGACCGCGCCCATTCTGGAGGACGCTGACGCCGAGACGCTGGAGGCACGCCGCCTTCAGCTCGTCGAAGGCGCGAAGAAGCTGGCAAGCATGAGGCGCTTGTCGGAAGCCTACCAGCGTGAGATGGATCGCGCTGTGGGCGGCTCGCCGGCCCCGACTGGGCCTAGCCGCCTAGGCGTGGTCCGGCAACACGACGTGGCCATTGCCAACCTGTTCGGGGCTGATCGCCCTGTGTACGCTACGCCTGCGGAGAACATCCGTGCTGCCCAGGCGGCGGCGGACGAGCTAGACAACTTCGAAGGTGAAGAGCGCCACCTGATGACCGAGCGGGTCCAGCGGCTACCGCGCAGAACAAAGCTGGCTGCCGCACAGAGGCCCCGCAACAACAAAACAACGACTTGCCTCCCCGCCGAGATCAAGGCGCGACGTCTCGGACGCCGACTGGCGGTGTCCGCGGAAGAAAAGAGAAGGATCCGGCTTTCAGCCACAGTCGGACTCGCATCACCATCAAGCGCGACCAAGACGGCCGCCCAAGAGCAGTGGAACGGCAGCACGACTATCTGCCTCCCCCACCACGAAGAGAAAGACAAGTCTCCCCGCCTCCTATTGAGCATCCGACTCTCGCCGACCGCCTTGGCCGCCGAGAGGGAGTCGGAGAAAACGACGCCCGCCACCGGATCGACCGACTCCACCGATCCCTGGCACTGGAAGAAGAAGACGAGTTGGGTCCTCCCTGTTTCGGACCCCGCATTCGAGACCTTTCCCAAAGGGTTCACGCTCCCCCGAGACACGCCCAAATACACCGGCTCCGTGAAGCCGGAAGATTGGCTAGTTGACTACTCCACAGCCATCAACATAGCGAACGGCAATAAGCGTGTTGCAGTGAAGTATGTTCCACTCATGCTCCAGGGCACGGCCCGGACGTGGTTGAACAGTCTGAAGCCCCGCAGCATCAACACACTAGTGCAGAACCGGGCAATAGCACCGGTTCGTAAGGCCCTTTAGTGCCGGTTCCATAACCGGCACTAAAGTGTGGGCACTAAAGCCCCCCCCCCCTTTAGTACCGGTTCGGCACGAACCGGTGCTAAAGGGCAACCACGTGGCACGAGCCAGCTCCGGGGGCCTGGAGCCCTTTAGTACCGGTTGATAAGACCAACCGGTACTATAAGGTTTGGGGGGGTTTAGTTTTGTGATTTCTTTTTCATTTAATTTTGTGTTTCCATTTTAATTCTTTTTCGTTTGCTGGTATTTTATGATACTACACATTGTACACGTTATGGATATATATATATATATAAATAGAATTTCTAGTAGAACCAATCATGCATATATATATCATCAGTGTCTCACAAACCACCATATTAATTAATTCACACATACACACATGTATAGCTATATAGAATTTCTCCTACATATGCATGTTGCCTTCGAAGCCAGTGGCATTAGCCTAATTGGTGCCTTCAGAGCATGATGACAATTGGAAGTGGTTTTCATGGGGGCGGTAGCGGGTAATAGTATTCTCCCTTCGGATTTATGACCTGGCCGAGCAAAAATCCCGCTATTTCCTCTTGAAGTGCTTCTACGCGCTCCGTTTCTAGGAGCTTCTCCCGCACCTCTCTGAACTGTTAAGAAGGAGATCAATATGCATGTGTATTAGTTGTGTGACTAGATATCGATAATGCTGTAAAAATTGTGAATAGTGTTCTAACAAGCGTACCCATTCCTGTCTTTGAGATCTGCTCCTTTCGGACGCCATCATGCGAATGTTCTCGCAAACGCAGAATGCACACAGATCAGTCCCCTGCGCCTGCTTCAGGGCCTTTACAAGAATGGAATTTTATCAGATAATAATTAATCAAGCATGATAATTAATTAAAGAGATGGCAGCTTGCTAGCTAGCTAGTACTACTTAATTACTTACCTTGGGTCGAAACCATTGAAGCTTTTTTTCCATTCGCCTTCCGTGACGCTGATGAACCTTGCCCAAGCCCTGCCTGCCGACAAAGAAAATGAATAAAGGGGTTATTAAATAGTTCATATCATGAAATGACGAACTAAATAGGCCGAGATATATAGTTAATAATGATTGAAATTACCTGTTGACTATCCCAAACAAGATGTTATAGTCAGTTTTTGCTTTGAGTAGTGAGTCCAGTATTTCAACTATTCCGTTGTCAACTTTAATGATACACAAGACCCAGTGAAATCTGCATGCACACATGTTTGCATGTCTTAATTAAGCGGGCATATGTAAGCAAAAACATGTAGCTAGCTAGTAGGCAAAAACAGAGAATTTGTAGTACAAGACAGTGTGACTCATTGGAAGTTGTAAGGAAGTAGTATATCTTCATTGTATTTGAGGCGCTTCAAGAACTCTAGCATGTTGTCCTCTACATCCTTTTGATGATGTGGATTTATCCACCATGTGTATTCATTAACGGTGTTTGGGTCAATGAACCCAATGCCAAAGTGTCCACCTTTTCTCATTTCATACATCTTCATCCTGCATAATACCACAGAAAAGAATATAGTGAGGATAATTACAGGTAATGATTGATCAAAAGGATCACTACAGCTAGCTTGAGACTTAAATTACAGAAAGAAATCACTTACAGACAATAGCAACTGACGATAGATTTGTCGAGTGCGTCTTGATTGTATAACTGAAACAGTTCAGAATACTCAACGGACAGAGCTTTCTCATGGAAGTAATGCTCCTCCTTGACATTCACCATGAGGGACAATCGATATGAAATCTTGGTAATGTTCATGTACCATTGATGCAATTCATACATTCTCGTTGGGAGGTTCTTGACCTTGTCTGGCTCGACCAAAGGTTGGCCCCGGACATATTTCCATTTTATTTCATCCTCTCTAAGCACAGGCATGGGCTCGATCTCGAGGAGTTGTCCAATAGTGATGTTGAGAACTTCAGCCTGCATTATACGGTCCTTGGTTATTACCACATTGCCCACCTCGGGAACGTAAACTGTTTACCCACAATAATATTGGGCGCGCGTACTGTCACGTGTTGTTGGCACAACAAGCGAGGGGATCGATTGCGCCGCCTGTTCTCCCAGCTGGGGAATGGTTTTCCCGCATTTTCTGACAGCTGCTTATTATTTGCTCGATCCCGAGCTCGCGTCCTTACGTTGACGTGCTCGATTTAACTTCCTGATGTGGCGCTCATAGTCTGTGTCAACGGGCTTGGGAGCTGGTGGTTGAGCCATACGAATGAAGTGGTCAATCGTTTCCTCAGGCACTTTCTCCCTTGGCGGCGGTGGCGGATTCGTTGCAAAATGGGCTTCCACCTCGACCTTCGATATGGCTTCGTTTTCCTCCTCGGACTTATCATAAGCCCTCTGCGGAAGAGGTGTGAGGCTTGGACCATATTTATATCACTTGCCTCCGCCTGTACTTCCTGTACTACCTCGACTCGTACCGCTCCGCACCATAGCTGCGGGGTGTCTCTTCTACGATTGCTGAGGCGGCATAAGATGGCTGACGGGGCTGAGTTGGATGAGGAGGAGTGTCCTGAAGCTGTGCCGGACTTGGAGGAGTGGCCTGAGGTTGTGCCGGACTTGGAGGAGGAGTGGACGTCTAACGCTGTGGCGGACTTGGAGGAGGAGGAGTGGCCTGACACTTTGCCGGACTTGGAGGAGGAGTGGCCTGACACATTCCGGACTTGGTGGACTTGCAGGAGTGGGAGTCTGCTGACTCGGTGGCGGACTTCGACGAGGAGTTGGCTGACGCGGTGTCGGTGGCCTTCGAAAGATGATGCAATCCTTTTTCCATAGGATGATACGATGTTTGGCCTCTCCGAGAAAGCGCTCGTCGTCACCTCCAGGAATGTCAAGCTGTAGCTCCGAATATGGTGGGTCCACCACCTCATCAACCAAGACACGAGCATAGCCCGCTAGAATCGGGTTGCAATGGAAGGTTGCCTCGGGGGGATTTGTAAAAGCAACGACGTCCGCCACCTTCATGGATATGTTCGTTATTTTGACGCGTAGCTCGCAGTTAGTGTTCTCCGTGATGTCATCCACGGGGTATCTACTCAGCATTGCGTCGTCCGGGGCAGAACCCACACTGCTTCTCGGCATGGATGGGGCGGTGCTATCCAATGCTGGATCATCCGCTAGAAGCTACAGCTGCTGAGACCCCCTTTGCTGGGTAAGTGAGTCGATCTGCTCCTGCTACCGCTGGAATTTGACTGCCAATTCTGCTTGACTTGCTTCTAAGCCTTGAAGGCGTTCATAGTCCCGCTTCCTCTGCTCCTCCTCCATCTTCCTCTTCTTCTCCTCTGCAATCTTCTTTCTCGCATGGGTTCTGTAGTCGGTGTTCCAGTCTGAAAACCCCTCATACCACGGAATAGCGCCCTTGCCTCGTGTTCTTCCCGGGTGTTCAGGATTTCCCAAGGCACGCGTAAGCTCGTTATTCTCTCTGTTGGGCTGGAACACCCCCGATCGTGCCTCTTCTATTGCAACTAGTATCGCATCGTCGGCTCCCTTCAGACTTGCCTTCGTCGAAACATTGCCTATCTTCGGGTCCAACTCCCCCCCATGCGCATAGAACCAAGTCCTGCACCTGGGGGGCCAGCTTTTAGTAACTAGAGTGACACCTGCATCCTCCATCCCTTTCTCAGACTTATCCCACTTAGGCATTGCCACCGCATAGCCACCTGGCCCCAGCTTATGGAACTTATCCTTTTTTTCGGCATTCTTCTTGTTTATTCTCGACCGTTCCTTAGCTAATTCTGAATCCTTGAATTTCACGAAATCATCCCAATGAGCATGTTGGTTCTCTAGTGTTCCCTCGAATACTGGAGTCTTCCTTCCTCCCTTGATGTACTTGTCCCATTCATGATTCTTGTGGTTCTTGAATGCAACCGCCATCTTCCTAAGAGCAGCGTCCTTGACTTTTTGCACATCTGCTTTTGTGAAATGATCTGGTAGGGTGAAATGTTCCATGAGAGTATCCCAAAGCAGATCTTTTTGATTCTTGTCGACAAAAGTAACATCTGGACGTGGCTTTGCTGGCTCTCTCCATTCTTGAAGTTTGATCGGGAGTTGGTCCTTCACAAGAACTCTGCACTGATGAACAAACTTGTCCGCAATCTTCTTAGGCGCTAATGGTTCGCCATTAGGTCTGACTGCCTCGATATTGTACTTTATGCCCTCCTTCAACTTTTTGTTCGGGCCTCGTTTCGTCCTTTTGCCTGAAGATTTGCTCGATCCGGATGGCTGAAAGCACAAAGATCGATTCGTTAATATACCTTCAAGTCATTTAAAACATGTGATGATCACCAGATGCCTGCTTATATAAATATACCTCGCCGGTCTTTGTTGTTTCAGGATCAACATGTTCTTCGTCATCGTCATAATCATAGTTCATGACTTCATCAATTCGGTCATCGTGATCGAATATCATATCACCCTCTCCGGTGTTGTTTAGAAATTCAGAGCCGTCATAATCTTCTTCTTCATTCTGATCATCATCTGGCCCGCGTATCATATCGAACATGGTCTGTTTTCCCTCTCTGTCGGTATTGTCTGCCATAGCTTTTATTTAACTAATCCAAAAGAAATATAAAACAATTTAGTATTCAAATTACATCATCTCGAATAATAGATATAATCTCGAATACATCGTCTAGAATAATAGATATAATCTTGAATACATTGTCTCGAATAATATATAATATTGAATAGTACATCACTGGCTAGGTAGCTAATTAAAGATCGAATACTACAGAACAATCTAGGACACTCGCGGTTCCTGCGGTGCGGGCGGTGGACACCCAAAGAGAAGGAACCCTCACAGGATCATAGCTGAAGTGAGATCCCTGAAGAAACTGCCAGGTATTTGAGAACCTGCCGCATTCTAACGCAACCATGTAGCGATGGACGTGCTCGTCCTCCTCCCTGACACGGCGACATACCACCTCCGGCGGGGCCGGGTCCCTCCGCACCAAAACTGGCCCACACGAACGCCACAAAACGAGATCAGGGTCGACGACAGGACCCGGGGCCGGGTTCCTCATCAAGCGGCGCGCTCCTCCAGGCAGCACCTCCTAGTGCCAGCCCAGCGGAGCCCAGTCCCGGACATGGGTCAGCCGGACGTCGTCGCGGACGGGTCGACGGCGAGGATGCGGGCCGGGCATCGTCGAGAACAAATACTAGCTATATGCCCGCAAAAAGTAACATTTTTTTAATGATTGGATTTTGATAACTAAAATTTCTAAAATTTCTATATAACACTAATTACGCTATCATTGCATATGTCAAAAATCTATATACTATTTCATACTAATTAAGCATCTAACACTAAAAATAGAAAACACAACTTCTATACATCCATTAAAAAACTGAAAAACAACATTATATAAAAAATTTCCATACTAATTAAACACTAATTATATCCATCTAACATGCTTTCATACATATATAATAGTGAAAAAATAATAATCTAAATAATCTAAACTAATTAAACATACAAAATATGTATATACTAATATATACATGCATTAATTCATACATATGTATGTGTGTGTGTGTGTGTTCATCATGCTTGTGTGTGTGTGTATGGGCTCGGGGAGGGGCGGCGCCCATGGTGGCCGCCAGGGGCGAGGGAGAGGGGTTAGAGGGGGAGAGCTCACAGCGGGGCGACGACGACGGCGAGGCGACGGCCGGGGGCGGTGACGGGCCGGGCGTGAC
>NC_057810.1:636016282-636021177 GCF_018294505.1 Triticum aestivum
GGCGGCAACGCAGGGACGGCGCGACGGGGACGGGCTCGGGGCAGCGACGGAGACGAGGGCGGCGACGGGGACGGGGGCGGCGACGGGGACGGGGCGGCGACGACGACGGCGTCGATCGATTGGGGCGTGCGGGCGGTGCTTCAATGGGGAAACAGAGGAAGAAACAGAGGGAGAATGAAATTTTCGCAAGTGTTGTATATATAGGAGAGGCCTTTAGTACCGGTTGGAGTCACCAACCGGTACTAAAGGCCAGTTTTGGCCAGCCCAAGTGGCGGGAAGCGACCCCCTTTAGTACCGGGTGGTGGCACAAACCGGTACTAAAGGCCCCCCCTTTTGTACCGGTTGGTGGTTCCAACCGGTACTAAAGGCCTCGCGCTGCCACCCCAAAGTTTAGTCCCACCTCGCTGGGCGAAGGGCAGCCGCACTGGTTTATAAACCCAGCCGTGGCTACCACTTCGAACTCCTCTATATAGCAGGCTTGTGGGCCTAAACTTTGTGCGCTGCCCTGTGAGTCTGCTAGGCCTTTAAGGCCTGTAATTACACACCTGTGGCCTATCAAGCCCACAGGGCAGCGCCCCAATTTTTTTATAGTTTTTTTCTTTTCTGCTTTATTTTCTTCTATTTATTTTTGCGTAGTTTTTTGTATTGTTTTTTCTTTTCTGTTATATTTATTTTCTTCTATTTATTTGTGAGTAGTTTTTCATCTAGTTTGCCAAAATTCAACATTTTCAGAGTTCATTTTGTAGTGATTTTCAATTTCACGGTCATTTTGTAAACGATTGAAAAATAGCAAATATAATTTTTTTTCTTTTCTGCTTTATTTTTCTTCTTTTTATTTCTGAGTAGTTTTTTCTTTTCTGCTATATTTATTTTCTTCTATTTAGTTCTGAGTAGTTTTTTAATATAGTTTTCTTCTTTTCAGCTATACTTTTTCTTCTTTTCTGCCATTTTTTCTTTTCTGCAAAACTTGATGGTCAAAGTCTGGAATTATAACTTAAAAAAAGAAATGTCGACGTGCAATTAGTTTTTGCCATAACAGAAGAAGTCCGGAGTTGTAATAAGTTATTAAAAATAAAAAAGAGGTGCAATGCTCGTTAATTTGCTTCAAGCCTTTCGGAATAGTGTAAACTGCACTGCGCATAACTCCGTGCAGTCTACCGTATTCCTGAAGGCTTGAAGCTAAGCAACATGAGCATTGAGCCTCTTCTTCATCATCTCTGCACTCAGGGCTTATAAACCGCTCCTAGTCCCTCTCACTTCGCGAGGTGCGACTAAAAAACAGCTTACATCTGGTTCATCCATGAACCGGTACTAAAGGTGCTCGTGGGGCCCCAGCCTGACCTAACACAACCTCATTAGTACCGGTTCATGGTACGAACCGGCACTAAATGGTGATGGTGGGGCCATAGCCTGACCGGAGGATAACACAGCCTCTTTAGTACCGGTTCGTGGCATGAACCAGTACTAAAGGTTCGCCACGAACCGGTGTTATTGATCGCCGCCACGAACCGGCACTAGTGTACACATTAGTGCCTGCTAAAATTCCAACCGGCACTATTGTGCTTCACATTTGACCCTTCGCCACGACCCGGTACTAAAGGGGGTGCGCTGGCGCAGGTGCGGTGCGGCAAGTTTAGTCCCACTTCGCTAGCCGACGGGCGACCGCACTGGTTTATAAACCCCCTTGCGGTCGCTCCCTCGTGCTCCTCTCCAAAGCAGGCCTATTGGGCCTACGTGTTCTTTGCTGCCCTGTGGGCCCACTTGGCCTTTGCGGGCCTGCATCCTGGCCCAACAACAGGTTGGGTTTCTAGTCGTATGCAGGCCGCTCTGGCCTAGTAGGCGGGATTTTTATTTTTATTTTTTTGCTTTATTTATTTTTGTGTTTTTTTTGTGTATTTAGAGTTTCTTTGTGAATATTTTTGCTTTAGGTACAAAAAATTACAAACTTTCTGTTAGTGCCCGTAGTTTTCAAATTTGAATAGTTTAAATTTTGAATTATTTGAAATTAGTGTGAATCACTAGTTTGTGAATAACTTAACTTTAAAAATCAGTAAAGGCATGAAAGAATTTATTTGCACATAAAATTTCTTCGCGTTTCAAATGCCAAAATACATAACTACCCTAACTATTACAGAGATTCCCCTCTGGGTGTGAAACACAGAAGAAAGTGATGATAGTGAAGCCGATCACATCCCAGATCTTTGGGTGTGAAACTTTTTCTTCGCGTGTGCCCCTTTGCACCGTAACCATGGAAAATCTTCATCATTTAACGGGATGCTCGGGTCAATATTCACTGTGAATGGAGCAATTTCATCAAACTTTTCATAATCTTCTGACTTGTCTGTCTTGTCATCCACTCCCATGATGTTTCTCTTCCCAGAAAGAACTATGTGCCGCTTTGGCTCATCGTATGATGCATTCGCTTCCTTATCTTTTCTTTTTCTTGGCTTGGTAGACATGTCCTTCACATAGAAAACCTGTGCCACATCATTGGCTAGGACGAATGGTTCATCTGCATACGCAAGATTGTTGAGATCCACTGTTGTCATTCCGTACTGCGGGTCTTCCGTTACCCCGCCTCGTGTCATATTGACCCATTTGCACCGAAACAAAGGGACCTTTAAACCACGTCGATAGTCAAGTTCCCATATGTCCTGTATATAACCATAATATGTTTCCTTTCCCGTCTTGGTTTCTGCATCAAAGTGGACACCACTGTTTTGGTTGGTGCTCTTCTTATCTTGGGCGATCGTGTAAAATGTATTACCATTTATCTCGTACCCTTTGATAGTCATTATATTCGAAGATGGTAACTGGGACAGCAAGTACAGGTCATCTGCAATAGAGGTGTCATGCATGGTACGTGTCTGCAACCAGCTGGCGAAACTCCTGGTTTGTTCACGTGTAATCCAATCATCAGACCGCTCCGGGTGTTTGGAGCGTAGCAAATTCTTGTGTTCATCCATATACGGAGCCACCAAGAGGGAATTCTGTAGAACTGTGTAGTGTGCTTCAGTGAGAGAATGTCCGTCCATACATATTATTTGTTCCACTCCTAGCGTGCCTTTCCATCCAGTCTGCCCTTATGCCACGATTCAGGAACACCAATCGGCTTAAGGTCAGGAATAAAGTCAATACAAAACTCAATGACCTCCTCATTTTGATGGCCCTTGGAGATGCTTCCTTCTGGCCTAGCACGGTTATGAACATATTTCTTTAAGACTCCCATGAACCTCTCAAAGGGGAACATATTGTGTAGAAATACAGGACCCAAAACGTTAATCTCTTCGCATAGGTGAACTAGGACGTGCGTCATGATGTTGAAGAAGGATGGTGGGAACACCAACTCGAAACTGACAAGACATTGCACCAAATCATTCTGTAACCTTGGTATGATTTCTGGATCGGTTACCTTCTGAGAGATTGCATTGAGAAATGCACATAGCTTCACAATGGCTAATCGAACATTTTCCGGTAGAAGCCCTCTCAATGCAATCGGAAGCAGTTGCGTCATAATCACGTGGCAGTTATGAGACTTTAGGTTCTGGAACTTTTTCTCTGCCATGTTTATTATTCCCTTTATATTCGACGAGAAGCCAGACGGTACCTTAATACTGAGCAGGCATTCAAAGATGATTTCCTTCTCTTCTATGGTAAGAGCGTAGCTTGCATGACCCTGATGTATGCGGTCTTCTCCGTGCATACGTTGCTGGTCCTCTCGTGCCTCAGGTGTATCTTTTGTCTTCCCATACACGCCCAAGAAGCCAAGCAGGGTCACGCAAAGATTCTTCGTCACGTGCATCACGTCGATTGCGGAGTGGACCTCTAGGTCTTTCCAATATGGCAGGTCCCAAAATATAGATTTCTTCTTCCACATGGGTGCGTGTCCGTCAGTGTCCTTCGGAACAGGTTGTCCGCCAGGACCCTTTCCAAATATCACCTTCAAATCCTTGACCATATCATGTACATCCGCACCAGTACGGTGGCGAGGCTTCGTCCGGTGATCCGCCTCACCTTTGAAATGCTTGCCTTTCTTTCTTACGGGATGCATGCTCGGAAGAAATCGACGATGTTGTGGCGATCGGTTTTCTGGGTATTAAATTCCAGAAACTGGCCGTTGTGCTCACCAGCCCCAGGATAACTGTTAGCTGATGAGGCACCAACTTGATACAGAAATTCCAAGCAAAATACAAAATATGTAGTACAAGACCATTCTGGCCTGTGGGAACAACAAATGGTTTCTAGTGGTTGATGGCGGAAGCGGGTTGTGAATCATCAGTGTCTATGGGACTCCATTTCCCACGGGAACAGCTGACCAGGTTAACTCCTATCTTCGCGAGGCTGCTATCACCATTGCGTGGGTTTCGGGGCTGTCAACACGGTCGCTCCTTTCCGCGCAAGAAATCTGGCCAAGACAATAGCTAGGGACAAGCCAGTGAGTACTTTGAATGTACTCACAAACATTATGAACACAGGTCTAATATAATAACGATGTGCTGAAAAATTTTATGCTTATGACGTCAGTCACAAAAGATAAATGAAACTCTAATGCGTAAAGGCATGTTATTTAAGAATATGCAATGTCATAGAAGTATTAAAAATTATGTAATAAATAACAAGCATGCCACAGTCGGGGGTCTGAGCGACACCACATAGAGGGCTTATGAAAGAAATGCCACAGTCGGGCGTCTGAGCGACACCAAATAAAGGGCTTTAAAAGAAATGCCACAGTCGGGTGTCTGAGAGACACCACATAAAGGGCTTTAAAAGAAATGCCACAATCGGGTGTCTGAGCGACACCACATAAAGGGCTTTAAAAGAAGTGCCACAATCGGGCGTCTGAGCGACACCACATGAAGGGCTTTAAATGAAATGCCACAGTCGGGCGTCTGAGC
>NC_057810.1:636021535-636024863 GCF_018294505.1 Triticum aestivum
CCACAATCGGGCGTTTGAGCGACACCACATAAAGGGCTTTAAAAGAAACAATCATAGTGAATATCCCGGTGGTAAAACCATTCCAAGGATACTCCATAATTAAAATAATATAAAGGGGTTAGTTCATAAAAAAATATAATCATAATCATCATAAATCACAAGTCACAATCCATGTTCTGGTTTAACAGTCTCACCTCCGAAGACCGACACTAAGACCGACACTTGACCCATCCCAGACTGTAATCCTTAACAACGGACACGGCTATTCGAATAGATTTAATCTCTGCAGAGGGTGTACTCTTTACCCACGAGTAACGGATTCCATTAGTCCATCGGGACTAATTCCGTCTACGGTCTTTTTGTTGAAAACACACCTAACTTGCACACACCAGCTTAACTCACACGTGTCTAGAAGCACCCACGACACCTGTCAAGCAAATTTATATCGCGCGCTCTAAGGGGTGGCCTCCCCTCTCGGTCTCAACCGGAAACACCCATGCCACCCGACCAGGTGGCCTGCCTACCAGCTACAACCGGTATCTTCCACCATGGCCTCTCTGTACGGTGTGTGCTAGAAAGAGGTTGACAACTTACTGAACCGTACTCTACTTGTTGTAGAGACGAGTGGTAGTACGAAACAAGTATGGGGGTTACTGGAACAAGACTCGATCTACGGTCGACTCAGGAGGTTTAAGTATTCCCTGCATGACTAGCATAACGAATATATTTCAACCAACAGAGTCACCGCTCACATTACCTTACCATGCAATACCAGACATAACCGTCCCGACGGAGACGAGCGACAAACTCATGCCTACCCAAGGCAGAGTTTTTCCCGGGTTCCTGCCGGTATGGACGCAAGGCACATGAGGATGATTATCATCACAAGTGTGTTAATTTCCAACGGCGTGGAATTCACTAACATGCACCCATGCATATGATCATATCACATGAAATAACAAGTTTCTCCAAAGTGAGGTGATGTTATAAACATGTCATCAAACACACAAAAATATTATGCAGGGGTTCAAAATGCTTGCCTTAAAGTCATGGGAAGGCAGGGTGCATTTCAAACTCTTGAAAGTTTCTCCTCTCTTCAAAAATCCTATTTTAAAAATACATACGAATTAACACACAAAAACAAAACAGCACCAGAGGTTGTTTTGAAATTTTTTTCAAATAAATCTTAAAATAAACTAGACAATATTAGAGAGAGGTAGGAAAAATAATTAATTCATTTGGAGTTATATTTAAAAAGTTATAAGTAGTTAAAGTTCTGGTCAAAATCTATTATTTAAAATAAAACAGAAAAGAAAAACGTTTTAAAAGAAAAACACGTCGAAGGCATATTCGGGAAAGGCGCTTCCACTTACTCCTGCGTGGACAGGCGCTGGGTCACTGATGGTGGGCCCGCCTGGCCCACTGGTCAGGTTTGACCAGCCACACGCGCGTCGTTCCCCTCCGACCGAACAGAGGCGGAGCTCCGGCGAGGCCTTGCCGGCAAATGGGGGCGTCCCTTGGAGATCTGAGGATATGGGCGTGCTCAGGGGGTCGAGACGAGTCTGTGGGTAACCGCCATGGTCGCCGATGTGAACGGAGTCGCTGACGACGAGCTTCGCGGTGGAGGAGGCGTTCGGGTGGATAGTGGGTTTAGGGCTGCGGTGGTCTCCGTCCAAAATCGAGAGGGAGGGAGGGGCACTAGTGGCGGCGGAATTGGCTGGAACTTGGCGGCGGCCGAACCGGCCAGACTCGGGGAAGAAGGCCTTGCCCTCCTCGACTGCTGGCCAAGGTAGCACTCGGAAGGTCATTTGAGGTTGCTCGAGGACTCGATTGAGCTCCGGGGCCATTATATACGCGGTGGAGGTCGGTTCCGAGGCGGCCGGCGATAAGGACGACGGTGAACCGCCTCCCTGTAGCGTTAGGGCGTCGTGGCGACGACGGGAGCTAGCCGACGAGCGAGGGGATAAGTTTGCATTGTTCCCAGGGGCAGGTGGCGAGCCGGGGTGGCTTTGGCGGCGCCGACCGTGGCAGAGGCGCGCTGCGAACACCGGCGTGCCGCCAAAAGCTCTGTCGGCAGCGCTGTTGGCTGCCAGGGCGGCTTGGCGCATTTCTGTGAGGAGGGTAGTGCGTGGCGTGGCGCTGCAGAGCGGGCCAAAACCAGGGGGCCAGCGTGTCGGCTAAGACGCGGTTTGTGCAATATGCACGCTCTGGGCGCGTCCAGTGCATGCACGGAAGGTGTTCGATACAATGCCGTGGCATGCTATAGGTCACAGGTGAGGTTGGCGACCAACAGGACTAGGTTAGAGATAGAGGGAAACCCAAGTGACAAGGTGGTTTGGTCAGGTGGTCAAGTTCATAATGCAAGCAAAACTCATGCCAAAACAGTTCATGCCCTCCAGTTGTTTGACAAAATGCCACAGGCACTTAGGCTTATATTGGAGTGGCCAAATCTTCCAGATTGAAGTCTCTTTGGATGCATAAGAGGGTGGTGAGGTTAGTTTGTGAAAAGCACAAACTTGTTAGTGCAAGTTTTGCAGAACTTCAAATCTGGACAGGAGGTGAATGGCATTATTTCATGAACCAAAAATATGCCAATGGTTGCAAGCTCCTGGACTTAGGGGTTTACCATGGACGACTACAAGTAGGGAAAAGAATCTAGGGCCAAAGAGCAAGCAAGAATATGGTTGCTGTACAAACCATCAGGTTGGACCAGAATGAAGATGAGGTTGTTTCACTCAAAAATTTTAAAGAACAACCCTGGATTTTTGCATATAATGGAATGATATGCTCCTACTGACATCCCATTATTTTGGTGGAAGCTAGAAAGAAATATTTAAAAGGGTTGTAGTGCAAAATTGTCCACTGGACCAGAGAAGAAAAACATGTGTAGCACTCAAAATATGTAATGAATGAAATATATTATTGCACAAAAGTGATTTAGGGGCATCACATGACATCTCCAAATTTTGGTTGGATTTTTAGAAAAATCTATCAACTGGTTGTAGTACAAAAAGAGCTCCAAAACTCAAAACAAGTCATTTAATGAATAAAGCTTAGGGTGAAATAATTTAATAAATAAATCTACTAATTGAGAGATGTTTTTAAAGAGATGGCATAGAAGTTCAATATGTTTTGGAAGGATCCACTTGGGGAAAACTCCTTAATATGAAAGGAAAAGTTTTGAAATCAACAGAGATATTCTTGCAGGAAATTTTTTTTAAACTCTTGGCAAAATTTTAATAACTAAAACCTGGTTAAATTTTTGGGGTGTTACAATTACTACCCCCCTTAAGAAAAATCTCGTCCTCGAGATTGCTAAGAGCCGTTG
>NC_057810.1:636026155-636028207 GCF_018294505.1 Triticum aestivum
CACAGTCGGGCGTCTGAGCGACACCACATAAAGGGTTATAAAAGAAATGCCACAGTCGGGCGTTTGAGCGACACCACATAAAGGGCTTTAAAAGAAATGCCACAATCGGGCGTCTGAGCGACACCACATAAAGGGCTTTAAAAGAAATGCCACAATTGGGCGTCTGAGCGACACCACATAAAGGGCTTTAAAATAAATGCCATAGTCGGGCGTCTGAGCGACACCACATGAAGGGCTTTAAAAGAAACAATCATAGTGAATATCCCGGTGGTAAAACCATTCCAAGGATACTCCATAATTCAAATAATATAAAGGGGTTAGTTCATAAATAAATATAATCATAATCATCATAAATCATAAGTCACAATCCATGTTCTGGTTTAACAGTCTCACCTCCGAAGACCGACACTAAGACCGACACTTGACCCATCCCAGACTATAATCCTTAACCATGGACACGGCTATTCGAATAGATTTAATCTCTGCAGAGGGTGTACTCTTTACCCACGAGTAACGGATTCCATTAGTCCATCGGGACTAATTCCGTCTATGGTCTTTTTGTCGAAAACACACCTAACTTGCACACACCAGCTTAACTCACACGTGTCTGGAATCACCCACGACACCTGTCAAGCAAACTCTAAGTGGGGAGGCTACAACCTCGCGTAGCATGGGATCAAATTTATATCACGCGCTCTAAGGGGTGGCCTCCCCTCTCGGTCTCAACCGGAAACACCCATGCCCCCGGACCAGGTGGCCTACCTACCAGCTACAACCGGTATCTTCCACCATGGCCTCTCTGTACGGTGTGTGCTAGAAAGAGGTTGACAACTTACTGAACCGTACTCTACATGTTGTAGAGACGAGTGGTAGTACGAAACAAGTATGGGGGTTACTGGAACAAGACTCGATCTACGATCGACTCAGGAGGTTTAAGTATTCCCTGCATGACTAGCATAACGAATATATTTGAACCAACAGAGTCACCGCTCATATTACCTTACCATGCCATACCAGACATAACCGTCCCGACGGAGACCGGCGACAAACTCATGCCTACCCAAGGCAGAGGTTTTCCCGGGTTCCTGCCGGTATGCACGCAATGCACATGAGGATGATTATCATCAAAAGTGTGTTCATTTCCAACAGCATGGAATTCACTAACATGCACCCATGCATATGATCATATCACATGAAATAACAAGTTTCTCCAAAGTGAGGTGCTGTTATAAACGTGTCATCAAACACACAAAAATATTATGCCAGGGTTCAGAATGCTTGCCTTCAAGTCATGGGAAGGCAGGGTGCATTTCATACTCTTGAAAGTTTCTCCTCTCTTCAAAAATCCTATTTTAAAAATACATATGAATTAACACACAAAAACAAAACAGCAGCAAAGGTTGTTTTGAATTTTTTTCAAATAAATCTTAAAATAAACTAGACAATATTAGATAGAGGTAGGAAAAAGAATTAATTCATTTGGAGTTATATTTAAAAAGTTATAAGCAGTCAAAGTTCTGGTCAAAATCTATTATTTAAAATAAAACAGAAAAGAAAAACGTTTTAAAAGAAAAACAAGTCGAAGGCGTATTCGGGAAAGGCGCTTCCACTTACTCCTGCGTGGACAGGCGCTGGGTCACTGACGGTGGGCCCGCCTGGCCCACTGGTCAGGTTTGACCGGCCACGCGCGCGTCGTTCGCCTCGGACCGAACAGAGGCGGAGCTCCGGCGAGGCCTTGCCGGCAAACGGGGGCGTCCCTTGGAGATCTGTGGACATGGGCGTGCTCAGGGGGTCGAGACGAGTCTGTGGGTACCCGCCATGGTCGCCGATGTGAACGGAGTTGCCGACGACGAGCTTCACGGCGGAGGAGGCGTTCGGGTGGATAGTGGGTTTGGGGTTGCGGTGGTCTGCGGCCAAAATCGAGCGTGGGGTTGCACTGACGAGAGGGAGGGAGAGCTCTTGGTGGAGAGAATGGAGAGGGAGGGGCACTGGTGGCGATGGAATCGGCCGGAACTTGGCGGCGGCCGAACCTGCCGGACTCGGGGAAGAAGG
>NC_057810.1:636028217-636028611 GCF_018294505.1 Triticum aestivum
GAAAAGATGTTACTGGCGCATGATCGACAGGCTAGGTTGATAGGTTGGGCACCGACTGCCAAAAGTGTCGGGTCTCTGTGTGGCTATCTTGCACGAGAAGCTTGGCTGGGGTTTGGTTAAGGTCTGGTGGGTTGGTTTGCCTAAGTTTTTCCGACCTGGTTAAGATAGGATTAGCCAATGATCAGCCTGGCTCTGATACCAAGTCTGTGGCGACCGGTTTTCCGGGTATTAAATTCCAGAAACTGGCCGTTGTGCTCACCAGCCCCAGGATAACTGTTAGCTGACGAGGCACCAACTTGATATAGAATTTCCGAGCAAAATACAAAACATGTAGTACAAGACCATTCTGGCCTATGAGAACAACAAATGGTTTCTAGTGGTTGATGGCAGAAGC
>NC_057810.1:636028621-636029197 GCF_018294505.1 Triticum aestivum
GGTTGTGAATCATCAGTGTCTATGGGACTCCATTTCCCACGGGAACAGCTGACCAGGTTAACTCCTATCTTCGTGAGGCTGCTATCACCATTGCGTGGGTTTCGGGGCTATCAACACGGTCCCTCCTTTCCGCGCAAGAAATCTGGCCAAGACAATAGCCAGGGACAAGCCAGTGAGTACTTGGAATGTACTCGCAAACATTATGAACACAGGTATAATATAATAACGATGTGCTAAAAATATTTTATGCTTATGACGTCAGTCACAAAAGATAAATGAAACTCTGATGCGTACAGGCATGTTATTAAAGAATATGCAATGTCATAGAAGTATTAAAAATTATGAAAATAAATAACAAGCATGCCACAGTCGGGCGTCTGAGCGACACCACATACAGGGCTTACGAAAGAAATGCCACAGTCGGACGTCTGAGCGACACCACATAAAGGGCTTTAAAAGAAATGCCACAGTCGGGCGTTTGAGCGACACCACATAAAGGGCTTTAAAAGAAATGACACAATCGGGCATCTGAGCGGCACCACATAAAGGGCTTTAAAAGAAATGCCACAATCGGGC
>NC_057810.1:636029207-636032459 GCF_018294505.1 Triticum aestivum
CATTTCATACTCTTGAAAGTTTCTCCTCTCTTCAAAAATCCTATTTTAAAAATACATATGAATTAACACACAAAAACAAAACAGCAGCAAAGGTTGTTTTGAATTTTTTTCAAATAAATCTTAAAATAAACTAGACAATATTAGATAGAGGTAGGAAAAAGAATTAATTCATTTGGAGTTATATTTAAAAAGTTATAAGCAGTCAAAGTTCTGGTCAAAATCTATTATTTAAAATAAAACAGAAAAGAAAAACGTTTTAAAAGAAAAACAAGTCGAAGGCGTATTCGGGAAAGGCGCTTCCACTTACTCCTGCGTGGACAGGCGCTGGGTCACTGACGGTGGGCCCGCCTGGCCCACTGGTCAGGTTTGACCGGCCACGCGCGCGTCGTTCGCCTCGGACCGAACAGAGGCGGAGCTCCGGCGAGGCCTTGCCGGCAAACGGGGGCGTCCCTTGGAGATCTGTGGACATGGGCGTGCTCAGGGGGTCGAGACGAGTCTGTGGGTACCCGCCATGGTCGCCGATGTGAACGGAGTTGCCGACGACGAGCTTCACGTCGGAGGAGGCGTTCGGGTGGATAGTGGGTTTGGGGTTGCGGTGGTCTGCGGCCAAAATCGAGCGTGGGGTTGCACTGACGAGAGGGAGGGAGAGCTCTTGGTGGAGAGAATGGAGAGGGAGGGGCACTGGTGGCGATGGAATCGGCCGGAACTTGGCGGCGGCCGAACCTACCGGACTCGGGGAAGAAGGCCTTCCCCTCCTTGACTGCTGGCCAAGGTAGCACTAGGAAGGTCATTTGAGGTTGGTCGAGGACTCGATTGAGCTCCGGGGCCCTTATATACGTGGTAGAGGTCGGTTCCGAGGCGGCCGGCGATAAGGACGATGGTGAACCGCCTCCCTGTAGCTTCAGGGCGTCGTGGCGACGACGGGAGCTAGCCGACGAGCGAGGGGATAAGTTTGTGCTGTTCCCAGGGGCGGGTGGCGAGCCGGGGTTGCTTTGGCGGCGCCGACCGTGGCAGAGGCGCACTGCGGACGCCGGCGTGCCGCCAAAAGCTCTGTCGGCAGCGCTGTTGGCTGCCACGACGGCTTGGTGCGTTTCTGTGAGGAGGGTAGTGCGTGGCGTGGCGCTGCAGAGCGGGCCAAAACCAGGGGGCCAGCGTGTCGGCTAAGACGCGGTTTGTGCAATATGCACGCTCTGGGCGCGTCCAGTGCACGCACGGAAGGTGTTCGATACAATGCCGTGGCATGCTACAGGTCACAGGTGAGGTTGGCGAGCAACAGGACTAGGTTAGAGATAGAGGGAAACCCAAGTGACAAGGTGGTTTGGTCAGGTGGTCAAGTTCATAATGCAAGCAAAACTCATGCCAAAACAGTTCATGCCCTCCAGTTGTTTGACAAAATGCCACAGGCACTTAGGCTTATATTGGAGTGGCCAAATCTTCCAGATTGAAGTCTCTTTGGATGCATAAGAGGGTGGTGAGGTTAGTTTGTGAAAAGCACAAACTTGTTAGTGCAAGTTTTGCAGAACTTCAAATCTGGACAGGAGGTGAATGGCATTATTTCATGAACCAAAAATATGCCAATGGTTGCAAGCTCCTGGACTTAGGGGTTTACCAAGGACGACTACAAGTAGGGAAAAGAATCTAGGGCCAAAGAGCAAGCAAGAATATGGTTGCTGTACAAACCATCAGGTTGGACCAGAATGAAGATGAGGTTGTTTCACTCAAAAATTTTAAAGAACAACCCTGGATTTTTGCATATAATGGAATGATATGCTCCTACTGACATCCCATTATTTTGGTGGAAGCTAGAAAGAAATATTTAAAAGGGTTGTAGTGCAAAATTGTCCACTGGACCAGAGAAGAAAAACATGTGTAGCACTCAAAATATGTAATGAATGAAATATATTATTGCACAAAAGTGATTTAGGGGCATCACATGACATCTCCAAATTTTGGTTGGATTTTTAGAAAAATCTATCAACTGGTTGTAGTACAAAAAGAGCTCCAAAACTCAAAACAAGTCATTTAATGAATAAAGCTTAGGGTGAAATAATTTAATAAATAAATCTACTAATTGAGAGATGTTTTTAAAGAGATGGCATAGAAGTTCAATATGTTTTGGAAGGATCCACTTGGGGAAAACTCCTTAATATGAAAGGAAAAGTTTTGAAATCAACAGAGATATTCTTGCAGGAAATTTTTTTTAAACTCTTGGCAAAATTTTAATAACTAAAACCTGGTTAAATTTTTGGGGTGTTACAATTACTACCCCCCTTAAGAAAAATCTCGTCCTCGAGATTGCTAAGAGCCGTTGTGGAAAACGAATACTCCATATGTGCTCGAGCGGTTGTGAGTCTGCTGCCGTGGTGCTGTGTAAATAAAAGTAATCCATGTAGTGAGGGGAATAAACGAAGCAGCAACTCAGGGAAAAAGAAATATCATTCTAGGATTTTTCGCGGTTACACAAGTTAATCACGAAGAAAACTACTGATACTAGTAGAAATTAAATACACGACTCATCTCACAAATTCGAGGTACCAGGCATAAGTTACAACGCAATAATAAATGCTGCAACAACAAGCACAGCAGTGACGTCTAAAATGAAAACGGTAACTGGACGGGGTCCCGATAAAATGTCTCTTGTAAAGGAATACACTCCTCCTCAATTGGAGGAAGTGGATTGACCAGTCGATGTATGCGTCTCTCCGGGTCGGGCCTCAGTGGTCTGCCGATGGCAATCTGAGGATTTAAATCAGCGAGACTCTGGAGATAATCCATCACTCGCCGGTTCAAATGCTCTTGAGCGATGATGTACTGGATAAGGTTGGCTAGTACTGGGTTTCTCTCAATCCGTCCACCGAGAAAAGATGTTACTGGCGCATGATCGACAGGCTAGGTTGATAGGTTGGGCACCGACTGCCAAAAGTGTCGGGTCTCTGTGTGGCTATCTTGCACGAGAAGCTTGGCTGGGGTTTGGTTAAGGTCTGGTGGGTTGGTTTGCCTAAGTTTTTCCGACCTGGTTAAGATAGGATTAGCCAATGATCAGCCTGGCTCTGATACCAAGTCTGTGGCGACCGGTTTTCCGGGTATTAAATTCCAGAAACTGGCCGTTGTGCTCACCAGCCCCAGGATAACTGTTAGCTGACGAGGCACCAACTTGATATAGAATTTCCGAGCAAAATACAAAACATGTAGTACAAGACCATTCTGGCCTATGAGAACAACAAATGGTTTCTAGTGGTTGATGGCAGAAGC
>NC_057810.1:636032859-636033175 GCF_018294505.1 Triticum aestivum
AGTCACAAAAGATAAATGAAACTCTGATGCGTACAGGCATGTTATTAAAGAATATGCAATGTCATAGAAGTATTAAAAATTATGAAAATAAATAACAAGCATGCCACAGTCGGGCGTCTGAGCGACACCACATACAGGGCTTACGAAAGAAATGCCACAGTCGGACGTCTGAGCGACACCACATAAAGGGCTTTAAAAGAAATGCCACAGTCGGGCGTTTGAGCGACACCACATAAAGGGCTTTAAAAGAAATGACACAATCGGGCATCTGAGCGGCACCACATAAAGGGCTTTAAAAGAAATGCCACAATCGGGC
>NC_057810.1:636036997-636042682 GCF_018294505.1 Triticum aestivum
CATTTCATACTCTTGAAAGTTTCTCCTCTCTTCAAAAATCCTATTTTAAAAATACATATGAATTAACACACAAAAACAAAACAGCAGCAAAGGTTGTTTTGAATTTTTTTCAAATAAATCTTAAAATAAACTAGACAATATTAGATAGAGGTAGGAAAAAGAATTAATTCATTTGGAGTTATATTTAAAAAGTTATAAGCAGTCAAAGTTCTGGTCAAAATCTATTATTTAAAATAAAACAGAAAAGAAAAACGTTTTAAAAGAAAAACAAGTCGAAGGCGTATTCGGGAAAGGCGCTTCCACTTACTCCTGCGTGGACAGGCGCTGGGTCACTGACGGTGGGCCCGCCTGGCCCACTGGTCAGGTTTGACCGGCCACGCGCGCGTCGTTCGCCTCGGACCGAACAGAGGCGGAGCTCCGGCGAGGCCTTGCCGGCAAACGGGGGCGTCCCTTGGAGATCTGTGGACATGGGCGTGCTCAGGGGGTCGAGACGAGTCTGTGGGTACCCGCCATGGTCGCCGATGTGAACGGAGTTGCCGACGACGAGCTTCACGGCGGAGGAGGCGTTCGGGTGGATAGTGGGTTTGGGGTTGCGGTGGTCTGCGGCCAAAATCGAGCGTGGGGTTGCACTGACGAGAGGGAGGGAGAGCTCTTGGTGGAGAGAATGGAGAGGGAGGGGCACTGGTGGCGATGGAATCGGCCGGAACTTGGCGGCGGCCGAACCTGCCGGACTCGGGGAAGAAGGACTTCCCCTCCTTGACTGCTGGCCAAGGTAGCACTAGGAAGGTCATTTGAGGTTGGTCGAGGACTCGATTGAGCTCCGGGGCCCTTATATACGTGGTAGAGGTCGGTTCCGAGGCGGCCGGCGATAAGGACGATGGTGAACCGCCTCCCTGTAGCTTCAGGGCGTCGTGGCGACGACGGGAGCTAGCCGACGAGCGAGGGGATAAGTTTGCGCTGTTCCCAGGGGCGGGTGGCGAGCCGGGGTTGCTTTGGCGGCGCCGACCGTGGCAGAGGCGCACTGCGGACGCCGGCGTGCCGCCAAAAGCTCTGTCGGCAGCGCTGTTGGCTGCCACGACGGCTTGGTGCGTTGCTGTGAGGAGGGTAGTGCGTGGCGTGGCGCTGCAGAGCGGGCCAAAACCAGGGGGCCAGCGTGTCGGCTCGGATACGGTTCGTGCAATACGCGCACTCTGGGCGCATCCAGTGCAAGCACGAAAGGTGTTCGATACAATGTCGTGGCATGCTACAGGTCACAGGTGAGGTTGGCGAGCAACAGGACTAGGTTAGAGATAGAGGGAAACCCAAGTGACAAGGTGGTTTGGTCAGGTGGTCAAGTTCATAATGCAAGCAAAACTCATGCCAAAACAGTTCATGCCCTCCAGGTGTTTGACAAAATGCCACAGGCACTTAGGCTTATCTTGGAGTGGCCAGATCTTCCAGATTGAAGTCTCTTTGGATGCATAAGAGGGTGGTGAGGTTAGTTTGTGAAAAGCACAAACTTGTTAGTGCAAGTTCTGCAGAACTTCAAATCTGGACAGGTGGTGAATGGCATTATTTCATGAACCAAAAATATGTCAATGGTTGCAAGCTCCTGGACTTAGGGGTTTAGCATGGAGGACTACAAGTAGGGAAAAGAATCTAGGCCCAAAGACCAAGCAAGAATATGTTTGTTGTACAAACCATCAGGTTGGACCAGAATGAAGATGAGGTTGTTTCACTCAAAAAATTTAAAGAACAACCCTGGATTTTTGCATATAATGGAATGATATGCTCCTACTGACATCCCATAATTTTGGTGGAAGCTAGAAAGAAATATTTAAAAGGGTTGTAGTGCAATATTGTCCACTGGACCAGAGAAGAAAAACATTTGTAGCACTTAAAATATGCAATGAATGAAATATATTATTGCACAAAAGTGATTTAGGGGCATCACATGACATCTCCAAATTTTGGTTGGATTTTTAGAAAAATCTATCAACTGGTTGTACTACAAAAAGAGCTCCAAAACTCAAAACAAGTCATTTAATGAATAAAGCTCAGGGTGAAATAATTTAATAAATAAATCTACTGATTGAGAGATGTTTTTAAAGAGATGGCATAGAAGTTCAATATGTTTTGGAAGGATCCACTTGGGGAAAACTCCTTAATATGAAAGCAAAAGTTTTGAAATCAACAGAGATATTCTTGGAGGCAAAAATTTTTAAACTCTTGGCAAAATTTTAATAACTAAAACCTGGTTAAATTTTTGGGGTGTTACAGATGTCCCAGGTACACATTCTTCTTACAACTATTCAAATATATACTGTCGGTATCATCCAAACAGTGCGTGCATCCGCAGTATCCCTTGTTTCTCTGTCCTGAAAGGTTACTGAGAGCAGGCCAATCATTAATGGTCACGAACAGCAACGCCTTTAGATCAAATTTTTCCCCCATGTGCTCATCCCATGCACGTACACCTGTTCCATTCCACAGTTGTAAGAGTTCTTCAACTAATGGCCTTAGGTACATATCAATGTCGTTGCCGGGTTGCTTAGGGCCTTGGATGAGCACTGGCATCATAATGAACTTCCGCTTCATGCACCACCAAGGAGGAAGGTTATACAAACATAGAGTCACAGGCCAGGTGCTATGGTTGCTGCTCTGCTCGCCAAAAGGATTAATGCCATCTGCGCTTAGACCAAACCATACGCTCCTTGTGTCATATCTGCAAAGTCCTTCCCGTACTTTCTTTCGATTTTTCTTCACTGCAACCCGTCAGCGGGTACTCTCAACTTTCTGTCTTTCTTACGGTCTTCTTTGTGCCATCGCATCGCCTTGGCATGCTCTTTGTTTTGGAACAAACATTTCAACCGTGGTATTATAGGAGAATACCACATCACCTTGGCAGGAATCTTCTTCCTGGGGCGCTCCCCCTCGACATCACCATGCTCATCGCGGCTGATCCTATAGCGCAATGCACCACATACCGGGCAAGCGTTCAAATTCTCATACTCACCACGGTAGAGGATGCAATCATTAGGGCATGCATGTATCTTCTGCACCTCTAACCCTAGAGGGCAGACAACCTTCTTTGCTCTGTACGTACTCTCGGGCAATTCGTTGTCCTTTGGAAGCATATCCTTTATCATTACCAGCAACTTTCCAAATCCCTTCTCAGATACACCATTCTCTGCCTTCCATTCCAGCAATTCCAGTGTGGTGCCCAGCTTTTTCTTGTCACCTACGCAATTCGGGTACAACAATGTTTTGTGATCCTCTAACATGCGCTGCAACTTCTTCTTCTCCAAATCACTTGCGCAGTTTCTCTTTGCATCGGCAATGGCCCGACCTATATCATCAACGGGCTCATCTGATGCCTCTTCTTCAGCTTCTTCCTGCATTGCCAGCTCAGCTTCTTCCCGCATTACCGGCTCAGCTTCTTCCCCCATTGTTGTATCATCGTATTCAGGGAACCCATGGCCAGGATAGCTGTCGTCGTCCTCTTCTTCTACATTGTCTTCCATCATAACCCCTCTTTCTCCGTGCTTTGTCCAAACATTATAGTGGGGCATGAAACCGGACTCAAACAGGTGGACGTGAATGGTTCTTGACGTAGAGTAATTGCGACCATTCTTACAGCCAGCACATGGGCAAGGCATAAAACCATCCGCCCGCTTGTTTGCCTCACCCGCAAGCAGAAAAGTATGCACGCCCTCAACGAACTGGGGAGAGCATCAGTCATCGTACATTCATTGCCGGCTCATCTTCATTACACAACACCGAATAGACCAAATTAATACATGTTCATACATAAAGTTCATACAACACTTAAATGCAACAAACAAATAACTCTCTAGCTAAAGCATTTAAATGCAACAACAAATGCGATCAAGATCGCAACTAAGGTAACAATTGATCCAACAGCATAATGATACCAAGCCTCACTATCGATGGCATATTTTCTAATCTTTCTAATCTTCAAGTGCATTTTCTCCATCTTGATCTTGTGATCATCGACGACATCGGCAACATGCAACTCCAATTCCATCTTCTCCCCCTCAATTCTTTTCAATTTTTCTTTCAAGTACTCGTTTTCTCTTTCAACTAAATTTAACCTCTCGACAATAGGGTCGGTTGGAATTTCCGGTTCACATACCTCCTAGATAAAAATATCTATGTCAACTTGATGGGCATTATTTGTCATAAACACGAAATGCAACAAATAGTTTTAAAAGAGAATATACCAGATCCAAATCATAACAAGGACGAGGGCCGACGGGGATGGATATCAAAACCATGGCACTATGTACAACAAACAACGTACGGGTAAGATAATTATTATACGAGTAACTATATATCCAAATCACACAAACATCAATTTTTTATATAAAATTTCATGAACAAGAGGCTCACCACAAGGTGGTGCTGGCGACGGGACGGTGCGGGCGATCGACGGTGGTTACGACGGAGATTTAGAAGGCACTAAGTAAACCACACCTACATATGCAAACTAAGTGTTATTTTGACCTCAAATTGCATATAAATCAAATACTACCACATATAATTCCTCCCAAATTACTAAAACCCACAATTAATCACTATATAAACAAATGCAAGAGCTAATCTAGCAATGAGAGATGAAAGGACAAAGTTGCTAACCTTGGTGATCATTTGAATGGATGAGGGCCTGCAAATCTTGACAAATTTGGGGCAAATTTTGTGATGAACTCGAGAGGAAGAAGGCAAGAATAGAGGAGAGGGAGAGGGGAAAGGGGGAAGAACAGAGTGCGGGTGGACGAAGGGTTTATATAGGACGACCTTTAGTACCGGTTCGTGCCACGAACCGGTACTAAAGGTGCTGGAAGGGCCCCACTCTGACAACATCCTGCCACCACTTTCTTTATTACCGGTTCGTGGCACGAACCGGTGCTAAAGGTTCGCCATGAACCGGTACTAAAGAGCTCCTCCCGCCTAGCCGTTGGAACCGACACTAATGGACACATTAGTGCCAGTTCTGTTACAAACCGGGACTAATGTGTCTCACATTTGACCCTTTTTCTACTAGTGACAGCTGGGTCGACTTCACCGAGGCCTTCATCCGAAACTTCACAAGAACGTACAAGCGACCCCCCAATCCGCGCCAGCTTTCCTTGTGCGTTCAAGGTCAAGACGAGTCGACTCGCGGCTACCTCACACGATGGGGCAAGCTTCGAAACTCCTGCGAGGGCGTGCACGAGGTGCAGACTATTGAATACTTCACCGCCGGGTGCAGAGAAAGCACCCTCCTCAAGCACAGGCTTCTCTGCGACGAGCCGGAGACCCTCGATGAGTTGCTGGTCATACTAGACAAGTACGCCACGGCTGACTCCTCCATGAAGACGGAAATTCAAGTTAGTGCGACTGGCAAAGTGGCCCCTCAGGCTCCCAGAACTCCGGCTGGAGATACCAGTCGGCCACAGCAACAGAATGATCAAAAGCGCAAGGCCCCACAGCCGGCTTCCAGCAGTCGGTAGGTTGCGACAGTCGAAGACCAACACTCGGAGGGGCAGCCTCCGGTGAAGCGAGAGAAAGGCGGCAAGTCCAACTGGTTGCCGGCCTTCTCTTACGAACAGACTCTAGATGGTCCCTGCAAGTTCCACATCGACGCGAAGCCGTCAAACCATACCACCCGGAAATGCCACTGGCTCACCAAAATCGCCAAGGGAG
>NC_057810.1:636043134-636054986 GCF_018294505.1 Triticum aestivum
GCGAGTGTTGATAGATGGACGCAGTAGCATCAACATCCTGTACAAGGATACCATGGAGAAGTTAGGAATCAAGCAAAGACAGCTTCAGAGTAGCCGAACTGTATTCCACGGCATTGTACCTGGCCTTTCCTGCTCACCAATCGGCAAGATCCTGATAGACGTCCTCTTCAGAGACAAAGATCATTTCCGCAGAGAGCCAGTTTGGTTTGAAGTGGTGGACCTCGAAAGCCCATACCAAGTGTTGCTTGGCCGACCTGCTTTGGCCAAGTTCATGGCGGACCCCCACTACGCCTACCTCAAGATGAAGATACTGAGTTCTAAAGGGATTCTGACCATAGCCGGCGACTACCGGAAGTCGTCCGCTTGCGCGACTGAGAGCAGTCGGCTAGCCGAGTCCCTGGTGATCGCAGCTGAGAGGCGGCTCCTTGATCAGGTTGTTGCGATGGCCGGCAAGCAGCTAGAGATGTCGCCCGACCCCAAGGAGTCGGAAGCTGAGGGCTCGTTCAAGCCAGCTAAAGAAACGAAGAGGATACCTTTGGACCCGGAGCACCCAGAGAGGCATGCTGTCATAGGTGCAAACCTAGACAGCAAATAGGAAGGCGATCTCGTCGATTTCCTCCGTGAGAATCGAGACATCTTCGCATGCTCCCCTAAAGACATGCCAGGTGTACCGACGGAATTCGCCGAGCACAAGTTACATGTCCGATCTGATGTGAAGCCCGTCAGGCAGCCCTTGCGCCGCCTGTCAGAAGAGAAGAGAAGAGTTGTTGGAGAAGAAATAACCCGGCTCCTGGCAGCCGGCTTCATTATGGAGGTGTTCTTTCCAGAATGGTTGGCAAACCCGGTCCTAGTGTTGAAGAAGAACAAGCAGTGGCGGATGTGTATCGAGTACACAAGCCTCAACAAAGCTTGCCCCAAAGACCCATTTGCTTTGCCAAGAATTGATCAGGTGATAGACTCCACTGCCGGATGCGAGCTGTTGAGCTTCTTAGATGCATATTCAGGATATCACCAGATCAAGCTGAACCCGACAGATAGACTAAAGACTACCTTCATCACGCCGTTTGGAGCCTCCTACTACCTGACTATGACATTCATCTTGAGGAATGCTGGCGCCACCTTTCAGCATTGCATGCAGAAGTGTCTCCTCAAGCAACTCGGCAGAAACGCCCACGTCTACATAGATGATGTGGTGGTGAAGACGGAAAAGCGTGGAACGCTGCTGGAAGATCTCCAGGAAATCTTTGAGAATCTGCGCCGATTCCAGATCAAGCTCAACCCCTAGAAGTGCGTCTTCGGAGTACCAGCCGGCCAGCTCCTTGGCTTCCTGGTTTCTGAACGTGGCACAGAGTGCAAACCTGTAAAGATCAAAGCCATTGAGAGGATGGAAGTCCCCTGCCGACTATTAGATGTGCAAATGTTCACCGGCTGCTTAGCGTCCATCAGCCGATTCATCAGTCGGCTGGGTGAGAAGGCTCTCCCTTTGTACCAACTGATGAAGAAGACCACCTTTTTCGAGTGGAACCACAGGGCAGACGAATAATTTCTCCAGTTGAAGAAGATGTTGACTACACCCCCTGTGCTGGCAGCTCCGACTCCTAAAGAGCCTATGCTCCTATACATTGCCGCCACCAGCCGGGTAGTCAGCATAGTCATCGTAGTTGAACACAAGGAGGAAGGCAAGGCGCTCCATGTCCAGAGACCGGTATATTACCTGAGCGAGGTACTATCGACCTCCAAGCAGAACTACCCCAACTACCAGAAGATGTGCTACGGCGTACACTTTGCCGCCAAGAAGCTGAAGCCTTACTTTCAAGAGCATCCAATCACTATGGTCTGCACAGCTCCACTAGCCGAGATCATTGGAAGCCGAGATGCGTCGGGCCGAGTGGCCAAATGGGCCATAGATTTGGCTCCCTACACCATCTATTACCAGCCCCGCACCGCCATCAAGTCGCAAGCACTGGCCGACTTCCTTGTCGACTGGGCCGAGACCCAGTACCTGCCGCCAGCGCCCGACTCCACTCATTGGCGGATGCATTTCGGTGGCTCCAAGATGCGCACCGGCTTGGGAGCCAACGTCGTCCTCACCTCCCCTAAAGGCGACAAGCTCAAGTATGCGTTGCAGATCCACTTCGCCGCCTCCAACAACGTCGCTGAATACGAGGCGCTCATTCACGGGCTATGGCGACTCCGGCTTGGTGGTCCAGCAGTCGTCTGGCGACTGGGACGCCAAATATGCAAACATGGCGAGCTACAGCTTCCTGGTGCAGCAACTCAGCGGATATTTCGAGGGGTGCGAATTCCTTCACGTGCCAAGAAATGACAACGACCAAGTAGACACCCTGGCACGAGTCGGCTCCACCCGCCAAGCGATACCATCTGGCGTCTCCCTTCAGCGCCTCCTCAAGCCGTCTATCAAGCCTTCACCAGAATCAGACTCCATCTTCACGTCGGCTCCCCCTGAAGAAGTCGGATCCGACTCAAAAGCACCAGCAGATGGCCCCAAGAAAACCGCAGTCAAAGCCGGCCCGGGAACTTCAGAACCTGGCCCGGGGACTGCGGCGGCCGGCACGAATACTCAAGAGCTCGGCCTCGGGACTGCAGTGACTTTCATCACCGACATCACGACTCGGTACGGCATACCACACAACATCATCACCGACAATGGCACAAATTTTGCCAAAGGCGCCTTGGCCCGTTTCTGCGTGACGCAGGGCATCCGACTGGACTTAGCGTCCGTTGCCCATCCGTAGTCAAACGGCCGGGTGGAGCAAGCAAATGGCCTCATCCTATCCGGCATCAAGCCTCGACTGGTCGAACCACTGGAGCGTTCGGCCGGTTGTTGGCTTGAGGAGCTGCCAACCGTCCTCTGGAGTTTACGCATGACTCCAAACAAGTCAACCGGCTTCATGCCTTTCTTCCTCGTCTACGATGCTGAAGCCGTCATCCCAACGGACATAGAGTTCGACTCCCTGCGATTCACCATGTACACCAAGGAGGAAGCAGAAGAAGCACGTCAAGACGATGTCGATCTGCTGGAAGAGGGCCGGCTGTTGGCACTCAGCTGGTCCGGCATCTACCAGCAGAGCCTGCGCCGATACTACAATAGGAAGTTCAGGCCAAGATCTTTCCAAGAGGGCGACCTTGTGCTCCGACTAATCCAGCGGACAGCCGGCAGCACAAGTTGTCGGCACCTTGGGAAGGCCCCTTCATTATCAGCAAAGTGCTGGGCAACGACTCCTACTACTTGATCGATGCTCAGAAGCCCCGAGCATGCAAGAGAGACGACTCCGGCAAAGAGTCGGAACGGCCATGGAATGAAAATCTCCTCCGAAGATTTTACAGTTGATGCAGTATGTACCATGCTACCCCTTTGTATTAAAGTACCAAGACTTCGGGCCCCCCGAGACGAGCTCGGGGACTGCCTTTTTGTTATCTGTATGATAAGAATTATGCCTTCGAGTATGCTACTCCTTGCTATGCCGCTTGGCGCCGGGTTCGACTAGTCGGCCCCGGGACTCGCCGTCTTGCGCTATGAAATGCTTCCTGAAGTCGGACAAGTAGTGTGTGGTGCCTAAGCCGTCTCCTACCATAAGCCACAGCTCGCAGAGCGACTGTTTTGCGGGAAGGAGTAAGGATGAATGGGCGCTCACAGGAAAAATGGCTAAGGACCTAAAGCATTAACATAGCTTAAGCCGGCTTCCAGCCCCTTTTCACGAAACCTACTCGTGATTAGTCGGCTTGCCGCTTTCTATCCAACTTGTTAAAAAGACTCCAATGAATGGCAAGTACTTGCTTTCCCCAAAGTAGTCAGGCATTTGGTCCAGCGGCAGTCCGCGGAGCGGTTGTCCGGTTGACAAGGCGGTGACTAGGGGAAGATGGGAAAGGAAAAAGCCAAAGGAGCAATGAGCAAGGAAAGATAGAACTCGGATTAATATTTACATAGCATAGGCCCTTGGCCGAATTTTCAAACAGAAGTTCAAAATACACCCCGCGGGTGGAATTGTGCAAATTAACAAGTTCTTCAAAGACTATTTAAGCAGATAAAATAAAGCCCGACGGCAGCCTAGGGAGCGGCAGACAGGTTCGGAGGGTCGGAGGAGAAGGCGGTGTCAGGCGCCGGGGCGGCCGGCTGGGCAATCTCGGCTTGATCGCCGCCAGCGTCAGCCAGCCCGGTCGGACGCGGCTCGTTGCTGGAGGCGCGGTCGAGCTGAGGCTGGTCACCCGCTCCGTCTTCTGGCGCCTCCGTCTCGCCTTCGTCCTCCGCCTCGCCTTCCTCCTCGGTGCTGGATCCAATCACCTCCGCCGAATCCTCGTCGTATTCCGGGTTCATCCCGAACCACTCCGGCGGCACCTCCTCGCCGCCTGCAGCCCGCTCTGGGACGAAGACACTGGTATCTGTGTAGTCGGCGATCGCCGCCACACGCTCGACAAGGGCGCTCTCCACAGCCACCAGCTCTCCCTGGGCCTCTGACCGGAACGCGACCAGCCGGTCCAGGTCCAGCCCCGGATACCACGCCTTGACGAATTCCAAGGCCCGGCGCGCTCCGGCCCGGGCCGAGGAACCCTTCCAGGCCTCAAGACGGCCAGCTGCGACCTCCAGCCAGTCGGCAGTCCGACTGGCGGTGCGCAGAGCCGGCATGTCTGGCCACAGAGCGGCAACCGCCTAGGCGCCGGAACGCTGAAGCTGGCGCATCAACCGATGGGCCGGCCGAAGACGGGCCTCGATGCTCAGAAGCTGTTCATCGACGGTCAGGGGGGCGTTAGGGCCGATCTACGCGCCGTTTGCCCTCCGTGCTTCGCGATCAGCCTCGATGGCCTGTGTGACCTCCTGCGAGTGACCAGGAAAGAAGTCTGCAAAGTCAAAAAATCAGAAGTCAGCCCGACCTATAGTCGGAAGCTCAAAGGAAGAGAGAAAAGTAAAGAAGCTCACCGTCGACGATGTCCTCGATCTCATGAAAGCCGGAGGTCAGCATCGCCTCCTTTTCAGTCCAGGAGGAGTGCTCGCTCATGAACTCGGCCAGGAGAGCAGCCTCCTTCTTCTCGGCCTCGTCCTGCGCCTTCTTGAGCAGCTCCTTCTGCTCGGCCAGCTGCGCAGCCAGCAGGTCGCGCTCCGCGGCAAGTTTGCTGCACTCCTCCCCCTTGACGCGCAATGCGGTGTTGACTTCGCCCAGCTGCTCCTGAAGAGTGGCGTTGGCCCCTGAAGAACGAAAGAAAGAGACGTTAAGTCGTCAACAAAGAAGGCCGCCGAGAAGATCCGGCCCGACTGCTGAGCGGTCAGCCCAAATCTCGGGGACTACAGCCCGCGGGTGCGCCAGCGCGCCCCCGCAAAGAAGAATAAGAACAAAGAAAGAGACGTTGAAGTCGTCAAGAACAAAGAAGGTCGCTGGGAAGATCCGGCCCAACTGCTCAGCAGTCGGCCCAAATCTCGGGGACTACAGCCCGCAGGTGCACCAGCGCGCACCCGCGAAGAAGAAGAAGAACTCACTCCGGCTCTCCATCAAGTCGGCGGTCCGCCTGCCCAGCTCCTCGACATTGCGGTTGAAGGCAGTGGCGCGGGGGTTGTGATATTCCTGTAATAAGCATTTCAGACAAAGATAAATATTTGGAACTCGCCAGAGGAAGTTCCTCACCGCCTGCTCAGCAGCCGGCCCGAAACTCGGGGACTACACCCAGTGGGTGCGCTGGCGCGCCCCCATAGAGAAGAACAAGAAAAACAAGAATCAAAAGAGGAAAGCATACTCGGACAGCCGTTCGCGATGCAAGATGCGCCCTGGTGCGGTTCTGGAGGGCGTCGCCCTCGGCTCGTAGCTTCGCCTGGACGTCCAGAAGCGCCTGGTTCAGCAGACCCGTGCCGCCTCCGCGCACCCACCCAAGGGGCGTGGCGCTCGTCGCCTCGGCATCTAGGCTGGCCGAGCTGGCAGCACCGGTCTCCAAGGGCCGCGGCTCCGAAGTCGCCTTCTCAAGGCGGCGGCGCGCTGGCAAGGCGACTTGAAGGAGCAGCGTCGCCATGGCCTCGTCCTCAGTCGGCGGCACCGGCGGGCCCGCCGGCTGTTTATCACGTGCGCTCCTAGACGGCGGCGGAGGCGGCGGTGGCGGCATGAGCGTGTCCGACATGGAGGCCTCGCCGCTTTCCTTCTCCACGATAGGGTTCTCGGCACCGGCTTCCCCAGTCTGCCCCGTGAACTCCGGGGGTGGCGACGCGGAGGATAGCTGGATGACGAGCAGCGCCGATTGGCGTTGCGCGGCCTCCTCGGCTTGCCGCCTTGCTCCAATGGCGGCTTCGGCCTCTTCCAGCTTTTTCTGGGCGGAGGTCGCTGCCTTCTCAGCCTCCGCCTTCTCCAGGCGGTCGGCTTCCTCCTCGTCGTGCTTCTCCCGCGCATTTCGCTCCGTCGCCTCCCGGAGGTCAGCGGCGGGGTCAACCCGCCGAGTGTTGGCGGACGTCTCTGCCGACCCCATGACGGAGGGAACGACGACCCTCTTAGGGGTAAGGGGAGCCCTGAAGCAAGAAGGGAGTGTAAAAGAAAAACTCGGACAAGACTCACCAAAGGAAAATAAGACAAAGGCGGAAACACTTACGCAGAGACTAGCGGTGACCACTTCACTTCCTTGTGGAAGTGGTTGGCCTTCGCGACCGACTCCTCCCGCTTGGTCGCGGGGGCCGCCCCCTTAAACTTCTTCGGCTTGCCGCCGAGCGAGCTCAGCCCGGCATGGCGCCTCTTCACCCGGCTGCCCGACTCTTGGATGGAGGCGCGGGGCGACTTTCCCTTTGGCGTCGTCTTCAGGCCAGTCGGCGTAGGTGGCCGAGGGCCTGAGGCCGCTTCCCGCTCCTCCCCCTCCGCCCTCGGCGTCGGCCTCCATCGCCGCCACCCCCAAGTCGTGGTCGTCGACGTCGCTCTCCGCTCGGTCGGGGACGAACTCACGGGGCGGTCTCGCGACGCTGGCCGCAGGCTGAATAAGGGGGTTCTGACTCAAAGAAACCAAAAAGATCAAGAGTCGGATTTGGCTACAAACAAAGTAGAGCAACGAGAGATACGACTTACCACCAGAGGGGGGTTGGCGCGCGAGTACGACTCCTTGCCGAACTGCCAGTCCGCCGCGAGCTCACAGTTCACGATGTGGTTCACCATGTTTGCCACTTCAATGCGGGGCATCTCCCTGATGGACATCCGACTCGGGTCCCGGTGGTCGCTCATCTGACTGATCAGATGAGGCTGGCCTTGGAGAGGGAGGACTCGGCGCGCCACGAAGGCGGCCAGCAAGTCGGCCCCAACCAGGCCCTCCGACTGCGTCAAAACTCAGAGTCGCGCTACGGCGGCGGCTCCAGCGGGAGTTAGCGTCTTGACTCGGTGGGACCAGCTGGGGAGCCTCCCAGCCGGTGCGCCGGCTTCATAAGGCGGCAGATTGACCCAGTCGCCGTCTGGGGCGACATTCTTCACGTAGAAGTACGACTGCTGCCACATCTTCACCGACTTGATCAGCAGGATGGAGGGAAACGGATTGTCGGCTGTCGATCGCCGCATCGCGGTGAAGGCGCCGCACTGGGCCGGCACGCCAGCGACGTGCGTGCCGAGCTTGGATTGGAAGAATTCTCCGCACAGCTCGATGGTGGGGAGAACGCCGAGGAAGCCTTCACACAGGGTGGCGAAGGCAGCCAGCAGCACCACCGTGTTCGGGGTGAGGAGGTGCGGCTGGAGCCCGTGGAACTCCAAGAAGGAGCGAAAGAAGCCGCTCGCCGGAAGCCCCAGGCTGCGCATGAGGTGCGAGCGGAAAATGACCCGCTCGCCCTCCTCCGGCACCGGCGATATCTCCCTCGCCGGTGCGGCACGGGCTCGCACGAGGTTTGCACCGGGGAGGCGGCGCGTCTTGTGGAGAAACTCGATGAGGTCGTCGTCCTCCTAGGAGCCGTCCCACACGCCGGAGCGCACGACAGAAGCCACGGCGGCGGAGGAAGAGCTCATCGCTGCTGGCGCGGTGTGGTTCAGCACGACGGTGGCAAGAAGGAGGAAAGGAAGCACAGGAGGCAAGAGGAGGCGGGGGAGCAGGGAAGATGGGCGCACGTGCTTCGCCGCTCCACTCCCCCCGCCTACTTATAGCCTCGTGGGCTGAGAAGCCGATGAGGCGGGTGTGGGATTAACTGCGCACAGGACCCCACGGCCCCCACGATTTACCCCACGAAGTTACTGCATGCAGTAACAACATGGGAAACCCAACCGTCCGCATGGCCGCAACGGATCCGTTCGCATGCCGAGGCATGGTAGTGGCGGGCCCCGCCTGACGGCCTGTCCCGTCGCGCGCGTGGGTAGGCAAACTGTCCTCACCGCGTTGCGCCGCGTGACAGGGCCGCGGAGGGCGGCCGCGGGGGAGCGTATCAGGCACGCCGCCTGGTTTCCCGCCGCGACTTTCGAACTCTTTTCGGAGCAAGACGGCCCTCTACGAATCCAACTCCGGATAGTCGGCCTGAAGGAAGACGGCAAGCGAAGCCCAGATTCCACCACCAGAAGAATGAAACTCTTGAGGCCCCCGCGACGTGTCACCCTCGGAGCCTCACCAGCTTCGGGGACTACTGTCGGAGTAATGGGCCATGGGTAGGCTAACCCGAGCCCCAGAACCTTTCAAGACATCAGGGCAGGCTGCGCCCCTCAAGCCGAGTCCCATGGGTGACTCCAAGATATGCCGAGTCCCAGGGACGACTCCAAGATATGCCGAGTCCCAGGGATGACTCCAAGATATGCCGAGTCCCAGGGACGACTCCAAGATATGCTGAGTCGCAGGGATGACTCCAAGATATGCCGAGTCCCAGGGACGACTCCCAGAGAAGCCGGCTGAGGGGAGTCAGCTCGCGAATCCAACCATCTCCTGCCTTCGCCATGATGGACGGGGCGGGGAACGGTCACAGCGTGGCCATCTCTGCCCCGCTTACGAGGGGCTGGCATGGCTACAGTGCGCCGTATCGCTGAAGATCTTCAGCGTGGAGCGGCACTGTTGCCATGCCAGCCCTGACCTCAGCCTCAGTGGGCGGCGCACTGTGGCCATGACGGCCTACCTATACAAGCCAGAGACGGCGGGACCCGCCAGTCAGTGAGAGCACAGAAGACGGCGGGTACGCCCCGAAGACGGACCCGTGCGAGTCGGCCCCCTAGAGTCGGTTGGCCCCTCCCACGGCCTCCACACGCAATTAACCAGACAAGATGGGGAATGGCGACAGTGATCGTCCGATAGACAGCGGCACTGTTGCCACGACCCCATGACCAAGCTTGCGTCATCAGAGGCACGGCTACAGTACCGGACCCGTCGGCGGGGCCCGCCAGTCGGCGAGTCCCAGCAGTCGGCGGAGAAGACGGCGGCCTGAGAGACAGACGGCTGGGCCCTATGCCCAGCCGGATTACCATTGTACCCCCGGGGGGTAGGCCTATATAAACCCCCTGGGGCACCCGTGCAAAGGGTTCGAATCCATTAGCACTAGACCAGATCATATAGGAAGGAGAGAGCTAGCCCTGCCTTCTCCTACCTCCAAAATATAGCTCGAGGAGCAACCTTGTACTCACTTTGCCTTAGTGATCATGGGAGACCCTGCAGAGCAGCACTAGGGGTATTATCTCCTCGGAGAGCCCCGAAGCTGGGTAAGATCCGCCGGCGTGCATGACTATGCCTCATTCCGTCTTCGGGCACCGGCGACGTTCTACTCGCTCCCACCATGATAAGCCATCCTTTGGCATATGTCACACCCAACCCCCGACAAGCTTCATGTTATCCTCTCAAAATATTCCATTTGTCAGTTATTATTTTCATCCATCTGGAGTATTTTAGGAGTTGTTTTTGCCGTCTCAATCATCCGGAGGCCATCTTTCAGAATATTGCTTCGTTCCAAGTTTTCAGATTCATTCCCCAATTATTCTATATCCGTGCCCCTTTATTCATCTCAATATTCTTCCGGTGCTTCGCTCTAGTGTTCTTTATCAGCTCATGATCTCTTTGTTCTTTTGCATCTAAATCCCCTCTAGCATATTGGTTCTTCTAATTCTTCCTGGTGATTCATTCTCTTTCATCAGTCATTTTTGAATTCTTGCGGTGGTTCCTTCAAGATTCTTTTTCCTTGATTATCATATTAATTCATTCGTTCTTTTCAATCCTATCTGGTGGTTTATGAAGACCTTCCCAAATTTGGCGCTATTCCCCCCCTTAATCCTTTTTAACAAGAATAAGTAGTATGCTAAATCCATTGCTTGTCATCAATTTAATTTGATGAAGGATAAGCATACAATAAATCTTATTGATATTTCCTTCAAGTGATAAATCCTTTTCTTCGGAGTTTCTTCTTGGTGAATAAATTCTAGTTCCAAGTGTTTTCATCTTTTCTTTTCCGGAGTTCAAATTTTCCTCGGCCATTTCGTCGGAACCTCCATCTGAATCATCGCAAGCCTTTATCTTGTTCTTTTCAACCTTCATTTCTTTAATCCTTTTGTTACCGGAGTTCTTCAGGGTGGTTCTTCTTGATTTAATCTTTTCAAGTGGAATTTGCATTTCTTCGTTCTTCTAAGCTATCCAATCATTTCCGTTTGTGGCCGGTTATCACCTTATGATCTTGAGATGTTACCTATAAGACCACAACAAGCTTATTCTTTTTGTTGTTGATTTTCTCAACAACTCTGTTTAAACCTTCCTTCTAAAGATGCTTTCAATTTCATTCGTGGCACAAGTTGTCATTGTCTTCTCCGTTATTTTCAATCAACTCTTTCAATTATTTCCAGAGGTTTTGTGTCATGTCTTCATTAAGTACCATTTCCATCCTCTCAAGCTCGTGTTATATTCCTCCATGTTTCAACCGGAGTGCTGCCTAAATCTTTTTAGTCTTAGTCGTTTCTTATCTCGTTCTAACCGGAGTGGTTTCATAGTCTATCTGATTCCGTGAGCTTTTGATTCTCGTCATTCTCGTCATTCCTCTCTTCTTCTCAAGTGCTCTCGATTCTTTAATTCTTCTCTTGAGTTCTTGTTTCACCTCATCCCTTTTCCCTTCCGTCTTGGTCCTAAGATCTCGGGATGAGATCTCTTGTTAGTGGAGGAGTGTTGTAACGCCCCGGATTCGATGCGCCAGGTGTCTGCCAGTTATTCATTGTTGTTGCCATATCATTCGCTTGCGTGTTGCATTTTGCCATGTCATCATCTGCATTTCATCTGCATGTTTTTCAAAACTTGCATCCATTCGGGTTCCGCTGGTTCTCTCCGTTGTCCGTTCCGAGTCCGGACACACTCGCACGCGCCCGTTGCCCCTCTCAGACCTCATTTTGTGAGTGGCATAAAAATGTTCTCGGAATGGGATGAAAGTTGACGTGCGGTATTATTATAGTGTAGACAGTCCGCCTGTCAAATTTCGTCGCATTCGGAGTTCGTTTGATTGCCCAACCGTTAAACATATAGCGGTACCGCTGCCGGTACCTTCGTCGGATGTTTCGGTCTTCGAAACTGCGGTCGGGCCTCTCTCTCTCTTCTCTGCTTCAGCCCCTGGCCTTTCTAGCACAGCCCACTAACCCCTCCTAGGCCCAGCCTACCCTCCCTCGCGTCTTGAACCGTCCGATCTCGATCGGAGGCTCCAATAACCCCCCTTAGCACCCTCTAACCCTAGCCCCTACCTATTTTAAAACCCCTCCTCCTTCCATTTTGGGCAGCCTACCCCTTCCCTAACCCCAGCCGCAGCCCATCCCCCTCCTCCTCGGGATCTCCGCCGCCTCCCACCTCAAATTACGCCGCCGGCCACCTCCTCAGCGCCACTTGGCGCCACGCCATTGGTCGCGCCGCCGCAGCCGCCGGCCGCAGCCAATCGGGGGCTGCCACGTCGCTCGCGCTCCCTC
>NC_057810.1:636055814-636063622 GCF_018294505.1 Triticum aestivum
CGCCGTCACCCTCCAGCGCCGCCTGCCGCCCTCCGGTGCTGCGCCCGCCGCCGGAGATCCGCCGCCGCCTCGCGACTCTGCCTCGCCCCGCCGCCATGGGTGCGCGCCCGCCAGAGCCGAGCTCCCCCGCTACTCCTCCTCCCGGATCCGGCCGCGGGAGCTCTGGCCGCCCCGGATCCGCCGTTCTCTGACCTCCTCTGTCCTCCCCGACGATCGCCGGAACCCTATGGTCGCCGGAGACGGCATTGACCCGCGCCGGGACGGTCCCGTTCCAGATCCGCCCAACCAAACGCGTCCCCGAGCCATCCCATACCCCTCCATCCAGTTTTCTGTGAGGTATAATTTTCTGCTAAGTCCCGAAAATATTTGCATATTCTGATGCTATGTTTGACCTGTCATAACTCCATGCATACTGCTCCATTTCGTGCGTATGATATGTCGAATTGTTCGTTATGAGATGCTCCACATTTCATTCCACTGTGCCATGCTTGTTTGAGATTATCTTGATACCCGAATCGTCATTGCAAGAGTGCTATATAATGTTAATCTGCTGAAACTGTTATTACTCGCTGGTTTGTCTTTTTCATTGCATTTTGTGTGTGCATCCTATGAGCATGAGCTCTACATGTGTTTTGTACTACATCATGCCATCTTTACAGTGGTGCAGTCCATGTATTTTTGTGAGCTTTGTAGTGAGTGCATAGAGCTCGTGAAGTAGGGTACTTGCTGTTACTGTTTTGCTAGGCTCAATCTGCTACATCATGATGCTATGTAAACTTGCTGCTACAAGTATTTCTATGCATAATCTGGAGATGTTCACTAAGTATGATTTGCTATAAATGTCATTCTCTATCCATCCATGCCCCTGGTTGCATTTATAGCCTGCAGTACCTTGTTTTTATCTTTCCCTCAAAACTGCTAAATAATGTTGCTGTCAGCCTGTTAACATTAAGTTCAATGTTGCCATGATTGTTGTTAGTGATCCATGCACCCTATGAACTTGCTCTTGCCATTCTTAGCTTCCTAAACATGTATTCTTACTATTGGTTGTATTGCCATGCCATGTATTGATCTGTGGTGAGTGGTACAAGCTCACCAACATGTCTACGTATTGTTGTTCCTGCCATGTTGAGTTCTGTCATATCATTTGCCATGTTTACATGGGTGCCATCATATTTTCTGTGTCCTTTTGGCTCATTCAGTAAGGGACTTTTGTTATATGAAATTAGTAGATTCATGCCATGCCTTTGTTTGCCATGATAAGTTTCTGTAACTTGTGGTTTGATATCTCTAAACATTGCAACCTGATGTTATTTCTGCTAAGCCTGAAACTGTTATTATTTGCAATCTTTCCATGTCCTTTTGAGCATGTTCTAGTGATTTCTGGAGATAGATCATTGTTCATGTTTTGTCATACTTCACCTGTACATCATGGCCATGCCTTTTGTTCTTATGTTGAGGTGATGTAGCATAGTGTTTTGATGCTTGCAAGATGCCTAGTTGCTGTTTTGGACTGCTTGTCCTTTAAACTTGTAGAGTATGTGTTGAACCGTTGCTCCGTTTTGAGTGTTCTCTATATGAAACTTGCTTGATTTTGCATGAAGTTTCATATTATCATGTTGCATCCTTGTTTTGAGGTGTTTGCTTGATATTTGTATGCTTTTTGCACCAATGCCATGTTCAACTTATTTTGCTCATATCTTCTAGGGCGTAGCTTCGAATTAAATGAACTTTATATGTAACTTGACTAGAATCTCGTGTAGATCATCTTGGTACATCTTAACTTGCGGTTTAACAACTTTAACATAAGGTTTATTCAGTTCTGGACCAATTTCTAAATTTGCATATGAGGACTTACCGGAATTGTTATATGTTGTTTCCGGCCTCATTTAAACTTGCCTTGATGTGTTGCTCTTGTATACATCATCTCTTGCCATGAGTAGCTTCATGTAGCCTTGTCATGCATCATACTTGGTTGAGCATTATGTCTTGTCATGTGTGGTGTGTTTACCATGTTGTGTGCTTCTTCTTGATAGTTCCTGTTTCGTTGCGATCATGAGGATTCGTTCGTCTACGCTTGGTTCGGCTTCATCCGTTCGTCTTCTTCATGTACCCGTTCTTCTTCCTAGCGGGATTCCAGGCAAGATGACCACTACCCTGGATCTCACCACTATCATTTCTATGCTAGTTGCTTCGTTCTATCGCTTTGCTGCGCTACCTATCAATTGCTCTTCAAGCCTCCCAAATTGCCATGTCAGCCTCTAACCTTTTCACCTTTCCTAGCAAACTATTGCTTGGCTATGTTACCGCTTTGCTCAGCCCCTCTTATAGCGTTGTTAGTTGCAGGTGAAGTTAAAGATTGCTCCATGGTGGACAGGGTGATGTTAGGATATCACAATATCTCTTATATTATTAATGCATCTATATACTTGGTAAAGGGTGGAAGACTCGGCCTTATGCCTGGTGTTTTGTTCCACTCTTGCCGCCCTAGTTTCCATCATACCGGTGTTATGTTCCCGGGTTTTGCGTTCCTTACGCGGTTGGCTGATTTATGGGACCCCCTTGACAGTTCGCTTTGAATAAAACTCCTCCAGCAAGGCCCAACCTTGGTTTTACCATTTTCCTCACCTAGCCTTTTTTCCCTTGGGTTTCCGGAGCCCGAGGGTCATCTTTATTTTAGCCCCCCCCTAGGCAAGTGCTTCTCTAACTGTTGGTCCGAAACGAGCAACCTGCAAGGCCCCCTCGGGGAAACTCGAGGTCTAGTTTTACTCGTAGCTTGACTTATCCGGTGTTTCCCTGAGAACGAGATATGTGCAGCTCCTATCGGGATTGTCGGCGCATCGGGCGGCTTTGCTGGTCTTGTTTTACCATTGTTGAAATGTCTTGTAAACCTGGATTCCGAGACTGATCGGGTCTTCCTGGGAGAAGGAATATCCTTCGTTGATCGCGAGAGCTTATCATGGGCTAAGTTGGGACACCCCTACAGGGTATAAACTTTCGAAAGCCATGCCCGTGGTTATGTGGAAGATGGGAATTTGTTAATGTCCGGTTGTAGATAACTTGACACCAGATCCGAATTAAAACGCATCAACCGCGTGTGTAGCCGTGATGGTCTCATCTCGGCGGAGTCAGGGAAGTGAACACGGTTTTGGGTTATATTTGACATAAGTAGGAGTTCAGGATCACCTCTTGATCATTGCTAGCTTCACGGCCGTTCCGTTTGCTCTCTTCTCACTCTCTTTTGCGTATGTTAGCCACCATATATGCTTAGTAGTTGCTGCAACCTCACCACTTTACCCCTTCCTTTCCCATTAATCTTTGCTAGTCTTGATACCCATGGTAATGGGATTGCTGAGTCCTCGTGGCTCACAGATTACTACAACAGCAGTTGTAGGTACAGATTATGCGATGATCTTGACGCGAGAGCGATGTTTGCTTGTCTTGGAGTTCTTCTTCTTCTTCTTCTTCCATCAGGGGATAGGTTCCAGGTCGGCAGCCTGGGCTAGCACGGTGGATGTCGTTTGAGTTTCTGTTTGTGTTTCATCCGTAGTCGGATGGTGCTCTTATGTAAGATGATGTTGTATTCGTGTGGCATTGTATGTCTCTTGTATGTATCCCTATCTATTATGTAATGTTGATGTAATGATATCCACCTTGCAAAAGCGTCTACAAGATGCGCTTCTATCCTTGGCGGGACCTTCGAGTTCCTTTAGGATAGGGTTGCATCTTGGGCATGACAAATGCATAACTTTCCAATCACTTCTCTTTTTGGAAAACTTTTTAGGCAAATGAGGAAAGTGAATCTTTTTGTATTTCCATTTTTTGATTTTTTTGTATGTTTCACCCACAACTAAGCAAAACTAAAAAGGAAAACAAAAAATACTTAGTGAAGAAAGCAAACAAGCATACACGAAAAATATCAACCCCACGCTATTGCTCCCCGGCAACGGCGCTAGAAAAGAGCTTCATGAGCCCCAAGTGCAGGGAATCATCATAGCAATTTCCAAAGGTGGAAGTGATAAGCATGGAGTGTCGAACCCACAAGGAGCTAAAGGTAATATCAATATTCTCTCAAGTCCTATCTTCCACCGATACGACTCTACGTACACCGAACGTTTGCTTCCAACTAGAAACGAGAAATAAAACTACATTGTGGGTATGAAGAGGATAACTTTGTATAATATCGGAGAGCTAAAATTTAAAAGTAGGTGCTGTTATCATAAAATTAGAATATATTACTAAATATTATAAATAGCGAGTGTGGAATAATGATGGGTCGGTGTGCGGAATTATCCTAGGCAATTGTTAACAAGACCGGTGGTCATCATTGCAATTTCATACGAGGAAGAGGCATAAGCTAACATACTTTCTCTTCTTGGATCATATGCACTTATTATTGGAACTCTAGCAAGCATCCACAACTACTAAAGATCATTAAGGTAAAACCCAACCATAGCATTAACATATCAAGTCCCCTTTATCCCATACGCAACAACCCCCTTACTCGGGTTTATGCTTCTGTCACTCAAGCAACCCACTATAAGCGAACCATGAACGTATTGCAACACCCTACAGCGGGAATCCCTCACGCTTGCGTGACACGGAGGGCACAATAGGACAGCACCAAAATAAAACATACAACTCATACCAATCTAGATCATCAATCAACCCAAAGACAAGAGATATCTATTGAAAACATCATAGGATGGCAACACATCATTGGATCATAATATGTGGCATAAAGCACCATGTTCAAGTAGGGATTACAGCGGGGTGCGGGAGAGTGGACCGCATAAAAGAGATGAGGATGGTGATGGTGATGGTGATGTTGATGAAGACGATCATGGCGGCGATGATTCCCCTCCGGATGGCACTCTGGTGCCATCGGGATAGAGGAGGATAGGTTCTCCCCTTTGTGCTTCCTCCTCCAAGGCCTCCCCCTGGATGGGGAGAGGTTCCCCCTCTGGTCCTTGGCCTTCATGGCGACGATGGCCCCTCCGAGATCCTTCCCCATGGCCTCCGGTGATGATGGCCCCCTCTGGCAGGGTGCTAGAGAGGTTCTAGATTGATTTCTCGTGGCTACAGAGGCTTGCGGCGGCGGAACTTCCGATTTAGGTTATTTTCTGGAGGTTTGGGCATTTATATGAGAGGTTGGCGTTGAGAACAAGTCAGGGGGCCCCACGGGCAGTCCACGAGGCACAGGGGCGCACCCTAGGGGGGTGGGCGAGTCCCCCACTCTCGTGGAGCTCAAGGGACTCCCCTCCGGCAGATTTTTGGTCCGGTATTTTTTATATTTTCCCAAAAAAAATCTCCATTGATTTTTAGCACATTCCGAGAATTTTATTTCTGCACAAAAACAGCACCACAGTAGTTCTGCTGAAAACATCGTCAGTCCGTGTTAGTTCCAATCAAATCATACCACAATCATATAAAACTATTGTAAACATGGCATGAATACGTCATAAATTATAGATACGTTGGAGACTTATCTCTATCGTACATCCACGTTGGTGGAGACTTCAACCCACGAAGGGTAACGGTTGCGCGAGTCCACGGAGCGCTCCTCCCATGAAGGGTCCACGAAGAAGCAACTCGTCTATCCCACCATGGCCTTCGCCCAAGAAGGACTTGCCTCACTTGGGTAGATCTTCACGAAGGAGGATATCTCCTTCCCCTTACAAACTCCTTGGTTGAACTCCACAATCTTGACAGAGGCTCCCAAGTGACACCTAATCGATCTAGGAGACACCACTCTCCAAAAGGTAATAGATGGTGTGTTGATGAGGAACTCCTTGCTCTTGTGATTCAAATGATAGTCTCCCCAACACTCAACTCTCTCACAGATTTGGATATGGTGGAAATATGATTTGAGTGGAAAGCAACTTGGGGTATGCTAGAGATCAAGATTCCTGTGGTTGGATTGGAATGTCTTGGTCTCAACACATGAGTAGGTGGTTCTCTCTCAGAAAATGAGTAGTGGAAGTGTAGGACCGTTTTGATTGTTCTCTCACAAATGGAGAAGGTGTGGAGGGGTATTTATAGCCTCCACACAAAATCTAGTCGTTACACACAGTTTACCAAACTCGGTGACCAAATAGTGAAACTCGGTGAGACCGACCTGGTTCAAAATGTGAACTTTAGATGTTTTGGTGGGACCGTCAAGGTCAACTCGGTGGTACCGATGTGCTAGGGTGAGGGTAAAACCTCAACTCGGTTTGACCGATTACACAAACTTGGTGAGACCAATTTTGGTAATAAGTAAACAGAGAGTTCGTCAAGCAAAGTCGGTGGGACCAACTGCATATCTCGGTAAGACCGAAATAATTGCCACAAGCAACCGAGAGTTTGCAAGCCCATCTTGGTGAGATCGAGATGCCATCGGTGAGACCGAACTGATTAGGGTTTCTAGCAGTGGCTATGTCAAGTGAACTCGATGGCGCCGGATAGATCAAATCGGTGGGGCTGAGTTCGACTTTAGGTTTAGGACATCTTTGGAATTGAGAAAATGTTTGAGGGATTTGGAGCATATCACTAAGCACTTTGAGCAAGTAGATCATTAAGCAACACCTCATCCCCTTTTAATAGTATTGGCTTTTCCTATGGACTCAATGTTATCTTGGATCACTAAAATCGAAATAAAGAGTCTTGAGCTTTTGCCAATATGTGTCCTTAGCATCTTGAAGAGGTTCCACATCCTCTTGTCCATGCCACGCCTTTGTTGAACTTTCTGAAATATACTAGATAAAAATATTAGTCCAGGAATTGATATGTTGACATTAATTACCAAAATCACCCAGGGAGCACTTGTGCTTTCAATTATCAGAAGGTGAATGTTCACTACCAGATTGAGTTTCAGCATCAGAGATAGAAACTTCATTATCATTATTAGGAGGGTTTTTCTACTTCAGGCTCACTAGAGGCATGCAACGTCCTATCATTTTTCTTCTTCTTCTTTTTTCTTTTTAGAAGGACTAGGTGCATCAGTTTACTCTTTGAGAGTCTTTTTCAATTCTTTTTGGGTGTCCCTCGGGATAAAGTGGTTCCTGCATCATTCTACCTCATTACTCTAACAGCATGATCCTTGATATTACTATTCATTTCATCAAGCAATTCTATTTGAGATTTAGCAACTTGTTCTAATTGAGTTTGAACCATAGAAGCATGTTTTCCCACACCTCTAACATCATTTGAGATTCTAAATAACAAGTCACTCAAGCGAGCAATCATTTCAGAATTGTATTTCAATTGTTTCACAACATTTGCATTGAAGTGACTTACTTTCTATTGTAATTTTCAAACTCATAAAGGCATTGACTAGGATGCATATGCGAGGATTATCATTGTCATTGAATTTCATTAGAGAATTTACCTCTACCACCTTAGGTGTTGGTGGTGTATCAAGCCCATGTATTTCTTCAATAGGAGGTAAAATTTTGACATCCTCAGCTTTAATACCTTTTTCCTTCATAGATTTCTTTGCCTCTTGGATATCTTCTGGACTGAGATATAAGATACCCCTCTTCTTCGGAGTAGGTTTAAGTGGTGGTTGGGGAAGAGTCCAATCATCATAATTTTACAATATGTTATTCAATAATTCTCCAGCTTGTCCAATAGTTCGTTCCCTGAAAACACAACCAACACAACTATCTAGAAAATCCCTAGAGGTATCAGTTAGTCCATTATAGAAGATATCAAGTATTTCATTTTTCTTAAGAGGATGATCAGGTAAAGCATTAAGTAGTTGGAGAAGCCCCCCCCCCCCGCCCCAAGCTTGTCGGAGACTCTCTTCTTCAATTTGCACAAAGTTA
>NC_057810.1:636063632-636067379 GCF_018294505.1 Triticum aestivum
AACCTAGTAAGATGTGCCACAACAGTTTCAATTTCATAACCATGGAAAGGATCAGATTCAACCAAAGTGATTAACTATAGGTTGATAGAGAATTCATAATCCTTATCATCAACAAAGATAGGTGAAGTATCAAACTTAGGATCACATTTCATTTTAGCATTCAAAGTTTTTTCTTTATACTTGCATAATAATTTTTCTAGATCATCTCTATCGTTACAAGCAAGAATGTCTCTAGTTGTTGTGACACCCCGACTCAGAGAGACTGGAACGCCCCGTATTCCAGCCTGGAGATCGAGGTAAGTGAGGGAGTCCCCTCCGGTGTCTATATAAACCGAAGGGTTTAGTCCGTAGAGGCTTTCCCTTGTCCTCGGCATGTAAAATAGCCTTGATGCTTATCGCATCTTTTGTCAATCAGACTATAATGGAAACAGTTTCGCCCAAACCCTGTTCGGTATTGGCTTTTTTTTCTTTTGTTTTTGCACTTCACGCCCGAATTGGCATATATACCTTGGTACGACCTAAATCGCCAGGGTCTCTATTCAACCCATATATGTATATCGTCAACAAAAGAGAGTCCGAACACTCTCATAGTACACTTCGGCATCCTGAATACTACATTATATGCATCGGCTCCGAATCACGTCTTTGTTCAATAGTTGGGTTGCCCATCTCTTGTGCTTGCTACGTTACGTTCCGTTTTTGGCTAAGGTAGTAAAGGGAGAACTACTGTGATTGTGTTTCCGGCTGGCCCGGTCAAGCACCTCAGTAGAGAAAGCCGAAAACTGATTGTCGTGATGCGGCGAGAGCTTGTCAGCAATTACTAGCGATTTCTTTCATATTACACGAAGGGCTAGCTTTCCTTTTTTCCAGTCACGCATCTAAAGGCGTCTAAGTTTGAGTGAGAGTGGTAAAGCCACATAGTCCGATTGCCTCGTTCACTTCACTGACACCTCCTTCACGGACCAAGACGTTGTGTCAAGTGTGGTTATGTGTTATCCCGAACACCCCCGTAACATCTACGTGGGGGCTGAAGCCGACGACTGGCAAACTCTCAGTGATAAAAACGGCCGCACAGGAGGAAAAGCACTTCAAGATAAACAACATAAATATATTACAAAAGCATTGGTATATACACCTTATGGGAAGTTCGAATACATTTACTCAAATATTATATCGTTCGAACATTGACCCTCTATCAAACGGGCACCCTCCAGGATGTCTTCGAAGTAATGCTCTGGCTTCCGGTGGTCCTTGCCTCCGGGCGGACCCTCAACAGCTACATCGGCAGAATTCATCTTTGCCTAGTGCATCTTGACACAGGCAAAGGCCATCCGCGCACCTTCTATGTACGCCGAGCGCTTGACAGTGTCAACTCGGGGCAAGGCATCACCGAGCCACTTGACCAGGCCAAAGTAGCTGCTTAGAATGGGTCCGGCTGGCCATAGCCGGACTATGATGTCCTTCATGGCCAAGCTGGACATCCTATGCAGCTCCGCCAGCTGCATCATCTGGTTGTTTAGCAGTGCTGGCCACTCCGGCGTCAGTTACTGCGACCGGAAGAGCTTCTCCTTCGTGTTCCCTTCTTGGGCCCGAAAATACTATGCAGCGTCAGCTGCACTCCTCGAGAGATCTGCAAAAGCGTCTGGAGCACTCCACAGTAGATTCAGCAATGCATATCTTTGACCGCCAAATATACTCTATAAAAGAAAAGGCTTACCAGCCGCTATCTGTTCGGCCTGCTTGATCTCCTCGCGAGCTGCTCGGGACTCGCCCCGCGCATCCTTCGCCTCTTGAAGAGCCTTGTTGAGTTCGGCCGCTTGGGATTTATTACTCTCCTCTATAGTCTCGCACTTGTTGGCGGCGTCTTGAAGCGCCTGTTCCACTTCGGTCACCCGCTGCTCATACTTGCAATGGGTGACCTGCTCGGCCTCTAAATTCATAGTCGCTTTGTCAGCAGCCACTTTGCTTGCTTTCGCCCCCTTCTTGGTTTCGACAAGAGCAATTCTGAGGGCCGCGACCTCATTCGCGTTGCCTACAATCATATACGTAGCAGCATATGAGCGTAAACTCTGAGTTTGCATTATAACTTAGGCCTGTAAGGGGTCTTTTAAAAGCATACCTTGGGTCTCATCGAACCACTTGTTAATGCAGTCGATCTCCTCATCAGCCAGCTTTAGTTTCCGCTGGAGTTCGGAAGCTTCAGCGTCCTTGGCTGAAGCCACCAACATTGAAGCCTGTTTGCCAAAATAGTTAACGGCGTTATCTCCTGTGAATTTTGATCCTCTCTTGGGCTCCTTTTTCCAAGAACCGAATAGAGTCCCAGGGGCTATGGTATATATACAGGCATATTCTTCCAGTGTGAAAAAATGGCTAAGCATATTATATCACATACCTCAAAGCCTGCTAATAGGCTAGTGAAAGCGTCGTTCAGTCCACTTTTGGCGGATAGAACCTTCTCAGCCACTGTACTCATCAAGGTACGGTGCTCCTCAACGACGGAAGCATGCTGAAGTGCTTCCCTTAATGTATCCGGCGCCTCCAGATTGATAGAGGTCGCCAATGGAGTTGGCACTCCCCCTCCCTTAAAGGGGGCTGCTTGCTCGACTCTGGAGCCATGTGGGTCTCCGGAGCTTTATTCGACTGGAGGCTGGGCTAATCCAGGCCCCCGTCATCAGCTTCCATGGGGATTGTGATACCCATGTTTTCGGCAGCCGAGGCATTACCCTCTGGCGCCGATTCAGTCGTCCTCCAGACCTCTCCCTGACCTGGAGAAGTCATTTGGGACAACACCTCGATGTCATTCATGGCATGTGGTGAGAAGTTCGCGGAGGCGTTTCGCTCTCCATCATCTCCGGCGCCAACGAGTTCCTCGAAGATGACAATTGCTGGGGGAGATCACGGGCCGGACTGAAATACGTAAATAATATGTTACCCTACAATTTGCAAAAGGCCGAACATGAGCACAGTATCTTCGAATACTTACGATTCGGCTAGGGGCTTCGTCCTAGGGCGCCACAGGGGGTGGTCTCGGCATGCGAGTCCGAGCTATCCGAGAGGGAAATCTACCCCCGTTTTGATGCCTCCACCTCTGGATCAGCGGAGGCCGCCCTCTTCTTCTTCTTCTCCTTGAGAGGATAATTGCTCTCCTCCTCCTCCTCTTCGTCTTCATCTCCTTCATGGGAGGAGAGAACTTCGGTATCTCCGGAGACCACGTTCGAAGCACCTTTACGACAAAGGCCACTTCTAGCCTCCTTGCCCTTCTTCTTGGCCTTCTTCTCTAGCGCCTGGTACGGCGCCGGGACCAACATCTTCATTAGCAAGGGAATGGATGGGTCTTTCGGTAACGGAGGCGGATATCGAATCCGCTCCGCCTTCTTTGTCCAGCCCTGAGGAAAGAATGGAGAGCTCAGCATACCTCTTGGGTTTACAAATCGAAGTTGTATTCGGGTATAATAAATCTTACTAGAGTGGCCGGATGAGTGCAGTCGAGGCCGATGTCCTCGATCGTATCTGGCCACGACTGCTAGGCCTTGATAAGAAGCTTCCAGATCTCTTCGTGCATCGTGCCGAAGAATTGCTACAGGGTCCGAGGGCCGGCCAGGTTGAACTCCCACATATGGAGAGTCCGGCTCTGGTAGGGTAGAATCCGGCGAAAAAGCATTACCTGAATCACGTCGACGAGACTGGTGTCCTTCTCTATCATACTCTTGATGCGTGTCTGCAACATCGTCACCTCATCGGACGATT
>NC_057810.1:636067561-636074104 GCF_018294505.1 Triticum aestivum
CCAATCCAGGCCTTTGTTAATCCATGATGCAAGCCGCATTGGAGGCCCAGATTTGAACTAAGGTGTGGCGGACCATTTGGCATCACGAGGTTCTGTGATATAGAACCACTCCTGTTGCCATCCCTTCACGGTCTCCACAAAGGCCCCCTTGGGCCAGGTGACATTGGGGAGCTTGCTCACCATGGCACCGCCACATTCTGCATGTTGACCATCGACCACTTTCGGCTTCACATTGGAGACCTTGAGCCATAGGCCGAAGTGGGGAGGAATGCAAAGGAACGCTTCACACATGACGATGAACGCCGAAATGTCCGCAGACGAAAGGATGGCAGGGAAACACTAGTCTGCGAAGAAAGTGGGGGATGAACACTACCCTCTCATTGGGCTCTGACATAGGGACGATCTACTTCTTGGCTGGAAGCCGATGCGCAATGTCCGTGGGAAAGTAGCCCGCTTCCTGGAGTTCCTTGACGTTCCTTTCCGTAACGGAGGAAGCCATCCACTTGCCCTGCGCGCCGGATCCAGACATGGCTGAAGTGTTTGGTAGGGGCGTAAAAGATTGAAGCTTGGGTGTTGGAGCTCAACGATGGAAGGGCTGAGGAAGATGAAGGCATGGGGTAAAAAGATGGATCTCTATCCTCTTATAAAGGAAGTGAATATCAAGCGCCCCCTCACAAGCGTTAAAACTCGCCTCTTCCCAAGGGGTCATGCGAACGACACAGTTGGATTACCCAAATCCGTATTGATGAGAATCCTGCAATAAGTGGACACGATCTCTGCTTCAATAAGACGTGTCAATGGAGGCCGTGCCTCGAAATATGCGGCGGGAGGCCACAAAACGGTTCAAGATAATAATGAGGCCACATGTAACGTCTCGCCGAAAAAGCTGCCAGTGGACATGCCCTATTTTTGTTTAAGTATTTTCGCCCTTGTGGTTCAGGGTTGTAACCGTTATGAAGAGCCAGATATAGATCTCTTGTTCAAATAGCTTTGAAGTATTCGGAGGAGGAACCCGTCTTGCAATGCGGAAGACAATCTGCACTCCGGACATATCATCGTTGAAGCCTGGTTCAGGGGCTACTAATGGGCCAAGAAGATACAAGATTGAAGGCCTTCCCTCGTGTCCGGATGGGACTCTCCTTTGCGGGGATGGCATGCTTAGCGTTTGGATATGAAGATTCCTTTCTTTGTAAACCGACTCTATACAACCCTAGGCCCCTCCGGTGTCTATATAAACCAGAGGGTTTAGTCCGTAGAGGCAATCACAATCATACAAGCTAGACATCTAGGGCTATTACGATCTTGAGGTAGATCAACTTTTGTAACCCCTATACTCATCAAGGTCAATCAAGCAGGAAGTAGCGTATTACCTCCATTAAGAGGGCCCGGACCTGGGTAAACATCGTGTCCCCTGTCTCCTGTTACCTTTGATCCTCAGACACACAGTTCGGGACCCCCTACCCGAAATCAGACGTTTTTGACACCGACAGTAAGTTTCTGGAATATGGCACTACTTGGCATAGAACAAATAAGCTCTTTATTACAATCAATATGGGTACAAGGGGATTACATCGGCACGATGACACTACACCTACCAAGGTTGCTCTATGCTACCAGCAGAACAACTCATAGAAGCGGAATAACTTCTAGCAGCAGAACAACGACGACTATGATGGACTCCACTTTGCAGGGAGTCTGGCTGGAACGCTTACCCTAGCTCGCAAAGAAGGGATCCACGGCAACAAGCAATCAAATCCGGCATGACTTGCAAGCTGGCATGACACGCCAGGTCAGTACAGTGAATGTACTTGCAAGCTCACAGCAACCTAGAGCAATGAAGACAGACAATAGTGTGGCAATTACAGGTTACTTAGCAATGATGAACATGATACTATTATAACAACATGGTATGTACAACATGATACAACTAGAATAATACGAGCATGGCATGAACATATGAACATGATGATACTAGCATGCAATATGATGAAGCTGTCATGCACCAACTTACTCTGCTCGGGTTACCTCGTAACCAGCACATGCACAAGCTTACCATCACGGACATTCCATGATCATATCAGGATCCAACCAAGCTTGGTATTAACAATACCGTAGTAATCATTACATCACCACAAGGATCCTGACCTTTGCCCTTGACTCTCGCATAACACCACAAGTATCCAACAAGTCGCTCTCCTCGATACCACGGTGATCCTCTCACGATCACATAAAGATCAACCAACTTCTTTCATCATCGAACCGGGCTTGTTATTAATCAAGTTATGATTATTATTGTTGACCCATAGTGTGACCAACTACGTTCTGGGCCCATATCCACGGGCGCGGCTATCGATAGATTTCACACACACTTTGCAGAGGTTAGCACATTGTACCCACACTACAGAACCCATGACCTCGCACTCCCATTCGGGTGGACCAACGGTGTTCCAAGAAAACCGATCTACTGCCATGACACTCTCGGCCACTCCGACAAACTACCCTTTGGGCTAAGTCATGGGTGGACCCGATGTGAACTCGTGACATCCACCACCTACGCGGGCGGCCACCGTCATGGCAAAACAAAATTGTCCCAAACAGGGACAAGGTTCCTTACAACAACGACATGCACACAAGGTTTATGTCCGCCTACCTAGTCATGTTAGCATGCACCCATAACCTTCCCTCGTTGGAGGCACTGGCGAGTGGCATGGGAATAGACCCAGTTAGGGCCACAAGGCAAGTGTGGCTGCATTGGTCAGCTCGATTTGGTGGCACCGTGAATCAGCCAACAGTTGTTCAAGTTCATTTAAGTCCGGTTAAACATGAATGCAAATGATGCTGAGTCATACAATATAACATGACAAAACAACAATGCATATGAGCATGATATCAACATAAACATGGATGAGAAGCATAGCCATTTAACATATGAAGTACTAGCATCAACAATAATAAAGCACTAGGCTACTGGATGCAGATGAACATGTATATCACTTGTACTTTCATAACAGATGATAAGCATGCATCCGATGATCATTACTACCAACAACACATACTACTACCAAGCATGACATATGAAGATAATACTAGCAAGTAGTACATGATAACAAGGTGCATAAGAACATAGCATGAAGATAAGAATGTATCCATAAGCATAACCAAAACGGTACTAGTAGTATTAAACGAGCAAAATTTATTAAATATTCAAGTAAAAACCATGGATACTGCAAATCCATCATGCAAGTAGCTGTCGTGGCTTGCCTGGGGATGAAGAATACTCCAGGAAGAAGTGTGGTGAAGTCGCGGAACAATACGCCGGAACGCTTCTCTCTCGAAGGGGGCTAGATAAGGGCAAGGGCATAAAGGTCATTTTCATAGTGGGACCTGATAACCCACAAGTGTAGGGGATCGCAACAGCTTTTGAAGGTAGAGTATTCAACCCAAATTTATTGATTCGACACAAGGGGAGCCAAAGAATATTCTTAAGTATTAGCAGTGGAGTTGTGAATTCAACCACTCCTGGATAACTTAGTATCTGCAGCAAAGTATTTAGTAGCAAAAGTGGTATGATAGTAATGGTAATAGTGGCAAAAGTAAAGATAATGGTTTTGTAGCAATTGTAACACTAGCAACGGAAAAGTAAATAAGCGAAACACAATATGTGAAAAGCTCATAGGCATTGGATCAGTGATGGATAATTATGTCGGATGCGATTCCTCATGTAATAGCTATAACATAGGGTGACACAGAACTAGCTCCAGTTCATCAATGTAATGTAGGCATGTATACCTAATATAGTCATACATGCTTATGGAAAAGAACTTGCATGACATCTTTTGTCCTACCCTCCCGTGGCAGCAGGGTCCTAGTGGAAACTAAGGGATATTAAGGCCTCCTTTTAATAGAGAACCGAAACAAAGCATTAGCACATAGTGAATACATGAATTCCTCAAACTATGGTCATCACCGAGAAGTATCCCGATTATTGTCACTTCGGGGTTGCCGGATCATAACACATAATAGGTGACTATAGACTTGCACGATAGGATCAAGAACTCACATATATTCATGAAAACATAATAGGTCCAGATCTGAAATCATGGCACTCGGGCCCTCTTGACAAGCATTAAGCATAGCAAAGTCATAGCGACATCAATCTCAGAACATAGTGGATACTAGGGATCAAACCCTAACAAAACTAACTTGATTACATGGTATATCTCATCCAACCCATCACCGTCCAGCAAGCCTACGATGGAATTACTCACGCATGGCGGTGAGAATCATGACATTGGTGATGGAGGATGTTTGATGATGACGACGGCGAAGAATCCCCCTCTCTGGAGCCCCGAACGGACTCCAGATCAGCCCTCCCAAGAGATTAGGGCTTGGCGGCGGCTCCGTATCATAAAATGCAATGAAACTTTCTCTCTGATTTTTTCTCCGCGAAACGGAATATATGGAGTTGGAGTTGAGGTCGGTGGAGCGTCAGGGGGCCCACGAGACAGGGGGCGCAGCCAGGGGGGAGGGCGCTCCCCCCACCCTCGTGGACAGGGTGTGGGCCCCTGGCCTTGATTCTTTCGCCAGTATTTTTTATATTTTCCAAAACTTTTCTCTGTGGATTTTCAGGTCATTCCGAGAACTTTCGTTTTCCGCACAATAAACAACATCATGGCAGTTCTGCTGAAAACAGCGTTAGTCCGGGTTAGTTTCATTCAAATCATGCAAGTTAGAGTCCAAAACAAGGGCAAAAGTGTTTGGAAAAGTAGATACATTGGAGACGTCTCAACTCCCCCAACCTTAAAACTTTGCTTGTCCTCAAGCAATTCAGTTGATAAACTGAAAGTGATAAAGAAAAACTTTTACAAACTCTATTTGCTCTTGTTGTTGTAAACATGTAAAGCTAACAATCAGGTTTTCAGCAAATATTATGAACTAGACATACTCACAATAACAGTTAGGTCTCATAATTACTCATATCAATGGCATAATCAGGTAGCGAGCCATAATAATAAAACTCGGATGACAACACTTTCTCAAAACAATCATAATATGATATAACAAAATGGTATCTCGCTAGCCCTTTGTGAGACCGCAAAACATAAATGCGGAGGACCTTTAAAGATCAAGGACTGACTAAGCATTGTAATTCATGGTAAAAGAGATCCAGTCAAGTCATACCAAATATAAACCAATAGTAATGAATGCAAATGACAGTGTGCTCTCCAGCGGGTGCTTTTTAATAAGAAGGTGATGACTCAACATAAAAGTAAATAGATAGGCCCTTCGCAGAGGGAAGTAGGGCATTGTAGAGGTCCCAAAGCTCGATTTTAAAATAGAGATGAATAACATTTCGAGCGGCAAACTTTCATTGTCAACGCAACAACTATGAGATGGCTATATCTTCCATACTACATGCATTATAGGTAGTTCCCAAACAGAATGGTAAAATTTTATACTCCCCCACCACCAACAAGCATCAATCCATGGCTTGCTCGAAACAACTAGTGCCTCCAACTAACAACATCCCTGGGGGAGTCTTGTTTAATTATATTGATTTGCTTTGATCATTTTGGATCATGGGACTGGGCATCCCGGTTACCGGCCCTTTCTCGTGAATGAGGAGCGGAGTCCACTCCTCTTGAGAATAACACACCTAGCATGGAAGATACAGGCAGACCTAGTTGAAACATGAGCTGCTCGAGCATACAAAACAGAATTTCATTTGAAGGTTTGGTGTTTGGCACATACAAATTTACTTGGAACGGCAGGTAGATACCGCATATAGGAAGGTATGGTGGACTCATATGGAATAACTTTGGGGTTTATGGAGTTTGGATGCACAAGCAGTATTCCCGCTTAGTACAGGTGAAGGCTAGCAAAAGACTGGGAAGCGACCAACTGAGAGAGCGACAATAGTCATGAACATGCATTAGAATTAATTCACACCGAGTACAAGCATGAGTAGGATATAATCCACCATGAACATAAATATCGTGAAGGCTTATGTTGATTTGTTTCAACTACATGAGTCAACATGTCCCAAGTCGAGTCACTCAATTCATTCGAAGGAGGATACCATCCCATGATACCACATCATAATCATTTTAATAGAATGTTGGCACACAAGCTAAACTATTATAACTCATAGCTAATCAAGCATGGCACAAGCAACTATAATCTCTAAATGTCATTGCAAATATGTTTACTTCATAATAAACTGAATCAGGAGCGATGAACTCATTATATTTACAAAAACAAAAGAGGTCGAGTTCATACCAGTTTCTCTCATCTCAATCAGTCCATCATATATCGTCATTATTGCCTTTCACTTGCACGACCGAACGATGTGTATAGTAATAATAGTGCATGTTCATTGGACTAAGCTGGAATCTGCAAGCATTCAACTCAAGAGAGAAGACAAAGTAATATGGGCTCTAAGTTAAATCAACAATCATGCATATGAGAGCCACTAAACATTTTCAATATGGTCTCCTACTCTCGACCCCCAAAGGAAAGAAAAGCAAATAAAACTATTTACAC
>NC_057810.1:636074536-636079332 GCF_018294505.1 Triticum aestivum
AATAGTCTCATTGTGTTTTTTATTAAATCTCAGGTTATACATAAGCATCTTTTCTTTGTTGTCAACAATAAACTCATGCGATACCATGCTCCTGTAATCTAAAATGTAAGGAGGCAATATTGTCTCCTCTTTGTCATGGTGCCTAGTAGGTATCTCAAAATGTTTAGCAAGACGTGCAACATAGATACCTCCAAAGATGGGGCCTTTTGTACGATTCAGGCTTAGACGTTTAGCAATAACGGGACCCATACTAAAACTCTTATCACCAAACAAGTCATGGAGAAGAATAATAATATCAGGAATATTGAAGTTTCCACTATTTCCACGACCAATTAAGCATCGACTAGCAAATATGTCAAAGTAGCGTAAAACAAGAAAGTGTATGCTAGAGGTTCTCGCATCGGAACCCTTCTTTGGATCCCCTACAGTAATGGTGTTGACAAAGCCATCCACATCTTTATGATGTGGTTCATCTAATTTACCCTCAAAGGGTATTCTACATACCGCGCAAAAATTGCGTAAAGACATTTCCTTGAATTCATCATATAAATGGAACGATACTGAAGGAGGTGATTTCTTAGGATAGTAATAAAAGTTTTACATGCACTACTGGAATCTGGCACTTTGCCATCTGCCATGGCAGATGGCAAAGGCATGGTCTGCGGATGGCAAAGGCTTTGCCATCTGCCAGCAGATGGCAAACAGTTTGTCTGAAACCCTGCCGGTAAAGGCTTCTTTGCCGTCTGCTGGCTGATGGCAAAGAGCCTGTGCCTTTGCCATCAGCTGGCAGATGGCACAGCCTCTTAACGGGGTTAGCCCCATTAGAAGGCTAACAACATACTTTGCCGTCTGCCAGCAGATGGCAAAGGCTGCAGGCAGATGGCAAAGAGCTCAAATAAGCCAGCCCAAATTTTACATGTAGATGACACGTGCCCTCTTTGCCATTTGCCAGCTGATGGCAAAGCTCTTTGCCATCTGCCAGCAGATGGCAAAGTGACTATATTGCCCCATTTAATTTTGTTTTTTCTTATATCAATTCATTTTCACAGAAAATCAGACATAAATATATTTATATGACCAATATAGCAGATTCAACACATATTACCAATAGTCATGAACACATATATAGCCAACACATGTTACCAATAGTAGCAAGTTTCATCCGTACATATACATAGTTTCATCAATATTACACAGTTTCATCCATAGGTAGCAAGTTTCACAAGGTCAAAACAAAAACTAAATACAAGCACTCCATCAACCCAAGCTTACGTGATCTTAAGCAAATCTGTAAAATGGGAAAGAATAAAGTTAGAAGAACTGGAAGAAAATACAAATTATGGACCTGAGACACGAGCAATGCAATTAAGTTATCTTAAGGCGAAAATCTTAAGAAATTTACACAAGGAAAGCAAATCTTTATCCATTTAAGAAGAACAGAAGGAATGCAATTCTGTACAGTTAACTTGTGTGGAAATTTGATTATTACCAGGAACCTGTTGAGCTGTCAAATGCCTCCTTGGATCTGGGCCCTGACAAGGTCTTTTACATTATCTGATACCCTCGGCCATGGATCTCTTTTAAAATCAATGAGAGACCGGATAATTGCTTGAGCAACACCTTGTTCAGTTTCTGCGTTATAAAATGGAAGCAACAAACATATTATTCAGAAAGAGCATTCAATGGGACAAGATAAATATATTTTTCTGAAACAAAGTCCACAGGCCAATCATGCCAGAGGCAAAATAAGGAAAACAAAACTTCAGTGTAGAAGGTGACACATGGCCGCTTTGTGCAGACAGGACATAAAAACACAGTTCACTTTAAGTAGCCTAAATGTTTAATGCAGTTGACCCATGCCACCGAAACAATTGACTATTTTACACTACAAAAAATGACCTGCCCAGAATGTAGGGACACCACTTATGCTACAAAACTGACCTTCCCAGAAAAAAGGGGCATCACAAAGAAGAATGTAAAGAATCACTCCTACACTCCAAACATCAACCTCTTGGCCATAGTTTCTCGAGCCATGTAATAAGGACTTCCAACAATCTCAGTGAACCGTTCACCTACACCTCACAAACAAATAGCACATTAGTCAAACATTAAAAAGTAAAAAAATATATAGCATAAGACAGGCTACTGTATCAGCTCAGCTTTGTCCTCTGACCATATCATCGACAAGTGACAGACGGGTCAAAATGGAAAGCTTCAACGATAGCCATATAGGATATTAGGATTGACTCTACTTGGAGTGAAAAACAAAACAAACAGGCCAAAATCAATTGCTTTCAGTGCAGCCGTTTCTTTCCAGTTTCCAAACAAGAAATTCTCTAGTTTGAGGTCCCGGTGCATCCACTTCATGCATATGGCAGATCTGATATTGTATAGGAAAGAACAAATGTACACACATTATTCACTAAACAGACAAAAAAGTGAAGTTGCAGCAATTTAACTACTACCAAGTTAAATGTGATCCTGGATAATCTAACAGCGTGAATGAACAACAAAAAATGCAGAAATTTACAAGAGGCCCGGTGCACTTTGTGTGTGTGTATGCACATGTATGCTCGCTACTTCTATATGCATATGATTCCAATGCATCTCTTACTATACATTTTGCTTTGTTTAAATACACTACAAGCTTAGTTTTTTCCTTTGTCTGAATGTAACACAGGCAATTATGTATGCAGTAGTGATTACATGATGTCCTTTATATAAAATCGCATGACTTCGTCAGGCATATGCACATATATACTTAGTATCACCTCCAACTACACTTGGATTTTTGGTTCTCACCAATCACTGAAATATTTGAAAATTGATGATTTACATGGCAGGTCCAAAAGATGTTCGATAAGCTTAGGAGTTTCCCGGATAAACCCTTGGATTTAGGTCTGAAGCTGAAGAACTACAAGGTCAAAGAGGCAGCAAGTATTATGCCCCAAATGTTATAGCCCTTATGCCAACAAAGTGCTAAAGGAAAACAAAAAGGTTGGTATCCTACTTTACCGCCTGGCAAAACAATCTGCTTGCATATTTCTTAATTTGTACCTGACCATTTACGTCCAACTTGCAATGAGTGGTCGACGGCAGTAACATGCCATACCATCATTCCATATGTCGTTCCTGGCGGTGCTGATGCCAATTACCCCGAGCCATTGTGTCCGCTCCTAACCGCGATCATCCCTCCATAAGTTATGTGTCCTATCAGATCCAAGAAATTGGTCATTTTTTGGAGTAAAGATGTGTATCAGATACGTGCGCAATTGAAACCGCGCTCTCTCCTAAACATGTGATTTGCTAAATGTTTAGAATGAATTGGTTGCGGATCCGCATAGCACCTTGTGAGCTGCACATTTAGAATTTCTATTTGATTCTTTGTAGAAGCTCGCAGTTCATCCTTGCTGAAATTCACTGTACTCCATCCCTCGGGTTGGTACCAGATTTGCTATTCAGTATCTAGACCATACTTTAATTGTGACGTGTGTCAGATTTTTGTACTTGGCCTGATTTGGTGTAAGGTAAATAGGGGATCATGATCAAGGATGACTAAGTGTATTATTTAGTAGATAAGTTCTCGAGTCCCACACCTTGTATCAAGTACTTTAACTTCCCAATCTTCGAAAAAAATATTAGTCTGTATTTAACATAATTTGAAAAAATCACTTTTACAAAAAAACATATGCATACTTGTGTCGTTGTGTGAGATCTACTTGGAAGTGCTATATGATAAAATATATGTAGCATTAATAATGTCCTTCTGATTTGTGGTCTGATATGTGCTAATGAGTGCAGTGTTGCTTGTAGATAGATTTTTCATGACTTCAAGCTGTGCCTCCCAACTCCAAGTAAATTTTGATATTTGTGTTCTATAAGCTTGAAATCCCATGGAAAATAGCGCTATTCTTTTTCTAAGACAGTCATATGCCTACATGAACCAGTAAATTATTCGAATGTTTCCTAAAGAAGTATTCCTTTGTAAACTAATATAAGATCTTTATCTATTAGTTCACAGAGGAGTACATCTTAATTGGTTTAGTTCCATGGCAGAGCAAATCCTATCTGACTCTTATTTTGCAGATAGTCGACCAAACACACCATATCATGGGCTAGCATAGCATGGTCAGAGATGAGACCGAGGGCTTGAAGTGGAGCCAGAGACTACGCGACCAAATTAGATTTTTGTGCATTATATGGTGTCTTGGCAGATTTAGATTCCCCTTAAAAAATGACGCCATTGACTTTATGTTGAACACTATTTAGGCGTTACAAGGCAACAACCGCTAGACCAAATTCTGTAATTTAGCATGTTCAGCACATTCTGGTTGTGAGTATGTCTATTTTAGTTCAAGGATTATGTGTGCTTGTGGACACTTGCAGTTTACATTTTGTCAAATTTTGCTCAGTTGTTCTCGTGCAGTTATTTGATTACTATTTGACCTACATCATTTGCAAATAGAAACCATAAAATCCTCTATACACCTAATGATTATGGTCAGTTCAGTTACGAAGATATTTGTAGCAGCAGCAGCTAGTAGCACCAGTATGCAACAGCAGTAGCTAGTAGTATCAGCAAGTAGCAGCAGCAACAACTAGTAACACAAGCAGTAGTAGCTAGCTAGTAGTAGCACGCTAGCAGCTAACAACAAGCAGCAGCTAATAGCACCAGGCCACCAGCAGTAGCAAGCCAACAGCAGTACGTAACAACATCATCTAGCAGCAGCAAGCCAACAACGAAATCAAGCAGCAGGCCAGCAAGCAACAACACTAGCAGTCAGCACTATACTACA
>NC_057810.1:636081003-636081481 GCF_018294505.1 Triticum aestivum
CTGTTTTCTATAAGCAGATGGCAAAGACGTTCTTTGCCATCAGCTGGCGGATGGCAAAGAGCTGGCTGATGGCAAATTCCTAGTTTCCAGTAGTGACGTAAGTATTGGTGATTAAGAGATAGTGATCGATCCGGTCGTGGAAGAACTCGGTGAGGCCTGCATTTTCGATCAAAGAATAAAAGTCTTCATAAATCCCGGCTTCTCTCAAGAAATCGTCATAGGGCCATTCACACGGACGTACTTCCGCTATGCGAGGAAGATTATACTTGGCCTTTTCCTTCTCTTTAGCTTGTTTTTCATGGGAGCCTTGCCTAGAAGAGCCCCTCAAAAATCTCCTTCACATTTTCTGAAATTTTAGTAACTTCAAAATAAAAGTGAATAAAACTAAATAAGATTGGTAGCAACTACTCCTACAAGTGCCTAGAGCCTATATCATGCATTAGAATTGCTTGGGACCTCATAAATTTGACATGCAAGC
>NC_057810.1:636083317-636086978 GCF_018294505.1 Triticum aestivum
TTCACCTTTAACTCTAGCCATATAATCACTCAAGCGTCCTATTTCGAAAGCATTATTCTTTAATTCTCTACCAACATAAGCATTAAAACTTTCTCGCCTAGCCATAAAGTCATCAAATTCATCTAAGCATGGGCTATGAAATTTAGTAGACGAGATTTCAACTTTATCATATCTATATGATGAATTTACCTTTACTACCTATGTCGGGATATCAAGACAATGTGTTTCTTCAATAGGCGGTATATTAAGACCATGTATTTCTTCAATAGGAGGTAATTTTTTAACAATTCTTTGCATATCTTCAGGACTGAGAAATAGAGCACCTCTCTTCTTCGGAGTGGGTTTAGGAATAGGCTCAGGAGTTGCCTCAATTGGTTCGGGAATTGCCTCAGGAATTGGCTCAGGAAGAGTCCAATTATTTTCATTAGTCAACATATTATTCAATAGTAATTCAGCTTCGTCGACTGTTCTTTCCCTGAAAACACAACCAGCACAACTATCCAAGTAGTCCTTGGAAGCATCGGTTAGTCCATTATAAAAGATATCAAGTATTTCATTTTTCTTAACAGGATGATCAGACAAAGCATTAAGTAATCGGAGGAGCCTCCCCCAAGCTTGTGGGAGACTCTCTTCTTTGATTTGCACAAAATTATATATTTCTCGCAAGGCAGCTTGTTTCTTATGAGCAGTGAAATATTTAGCAGAGAAGTAATAAATCATATCCTGGAGACTACGCACACAACCAGGATCAAGATAATTACACCAAGTCTTAGCATCACCCTTTAATGAGAACGGAAATATCTTAAGAATATAGTAATAGCGAGACTTCTCATCATTAGTAAACAGGGTGGCTATATCATTCAACTTGGTAAGATGTGCCACAACAGTTTCAGAATGAAGGAGGTAAAAAGGATCAGATTCAACCGAAGTAATTATTTCAGGATCAACAGAGAATTCATAATCCTTATCAGTAACACAGATAGGTGAAGTAGCAAAAGCGGGGAAAGGTTTCATTCTAGCATTAAGAGATTGCTGCTTCCGTTTAGCTAATAACTTTTTAAGATCATATCTATCTTTACAAGCAAAAATAGCTCTAGCAGCTTCCTCATTCATAACATAACCCTCAGGAACAACATGTAATTCATAATCAGGGGGAGAATCTTAGTTCTTTTGTCTTTCAAGTTCCTCATAGAGATCAACAGATATAAATCCCAAGTGACTCAAAGAATAGAGCTATGCTCCCCGGCAACGGCGCCAGAAATTAGTCTTGATAACCCTCAAGTGTAGGGGATCGCAATAGCTTTCGAGGGTAGAGTATTCAACCCAAATTTATTGATTTGACACAAGGGGAGCCAAAGAATATTCTTAAGTATTAGCAGTTGAGTTGTCAATTCAACCACACCTCGATAACTTAGTATCTGCATCAAAGTATTTAGTAGCAAAAGTGGTATAATAGTAATGGTAACAGTGGCAAATGTAAAGATAATGGTTTTGTAGCAATTGTAACAGTAGCAACGGAAAAGTAAATAAGCGAAACACAATATGTGAAAAGCTCGTAGGCATTAGATCAGTGATGGATAATTATGTCGGATGTGATTCCTCATGTAATAGCTATAACATAGGGTGATACAGAACTAGCTCCAGTTCATCAATGTAATGGATGCATGTATTCCGAATATAGTCATACGTACTTATGGAAAAGAACTTGCATGACATCTTTTGTCCTACCCTCCCGTGGCAGCGGGGTCCTAGTGGAAACTAAGGGATATTAAGGCCTCCTTTTAGTAGAGAACCGGAACAAAGCATTAGCACATAGTGAATACATGAACTCCTCAAACTATGGTCATCACCGAGAAGTATCCCAATTATTGTCACTTCGGGGTTGTCGGATCATAACACATAATAGGTGACTATAGACTTGCATGATAGGATCGAGAACTGACATATATTCATGAAAACATAATAGGTTCAGATCTGAAATCATGGCACTTGGGCCCTAGTGACAAGCATTAAGCATAGCAAAGTCATATCAACATCAATCTCAGAACATAGTGGATACTATGGATCAAACCCTAACAAAACTAACTTGATTACATGGTAAATCTCATCCAACCCATCACCGTCCAGCAAGCTTATGATGGAATTACTCACGCACGGCGGTGAGCATCATGAAATTGGTGATGGAGGATGGTTGATGATGACGACAGCAACGAATCCCCCTCTACGGAGCCCCGAACGAACTCCAGATCAGCCCTCCCGAGAGAGATTAGGGCTTGGCGGCGGCTCCATATCGTAAAACGCGATGAAATTTCTCTCGGATTTTTTTCTCCGCGAAATGGAATGTATGGAGTTAGAGTTGAGGTCGGTGGAGCGTCAGGGGGCCCACGAGACAGCGGGGCGCGCCCAGGTGGGAGGGCGCGGACCCACCCTCGTGGACAGGGTGTGGGCCCCTTGGCCTTGATTCTTTCGCCAGTATATTTATATTTTCCAAAACTTATCTCTGTGGATTTTCAGGTCATTCCGAGAAATTTTGTTTTGTGCACAATAAACAACATCATGGCAGTTCTGTTGAAAACAGTGTTAGTTTGGGTTAGTTTCATTCAGATCATGCGAGTCCAAAACAAGGGCAAAAGTGTTTGGAAAAGTAGATATGTTGGAGACGTATTAGGACCATCTAGTTAAATGATACCAATTGATAGAGCTTGATGATACGAAGAAGTAGGCGTCGGATTCACCTCATTTGGAGTTATGGCTGCGAAGGTACGAGAGGTGTACGAGAGCTGGTTCTCTTTAAATTCATCATATGATAGATTATAGAATAATTATGACACTAAGTTTTTGAGAACTTAATTTAGTAGTATATAACATGGGCATCCTAAAATTATTCAAATTGTGTAATAGCACCCCAAGTAATTTGATACTTTTGCATTCTATATGTTTAATTGCCCGTCTATTTGTTCTCCAAGATTTTTGTTGCCACAGATTTCGCCTCCAGCAAGTGATATTTGATTTTATGGTTCAAAATGGGTGATGTAAATTTCACTTTTTCTATTACTTCGGCAATTCAAGAATTATTAAATTTAGGGTTGACACTATGAATAATCCTATTAGTGCATTGAGAGTCATACCAATACAAATGGGTGTGAATATCTTCATTAATGGTTATAAATTTTGGCCGGGATATAACTATTTCTAAGCTGTCTAAGAGGTAACCACACCTTTCATATTATTAATAAATTGTTGCCTCCATGGTGGTAGTAACCTAATTGGATTGTTTTATGACATATGAGACTCAATTCACCTAATGTGGTTTCGTATCATGTATTTTGATATATATATTTTATTTACGGAAATCTCATGTTAAGGCTTTAGCGTTTGAGCAGCTCACTCGGATGCGCCCAATTGTTTAGGTGGCCTTTTTCTAAACTGTTGTATACGTGACATGTTGTCCCTTCTAGCAGTAGATGTACATACAAATATTGTGCATAACTTTTAGACCTTTAAATCTCAGCCGTCATAATCTAGATCAATGGATAAAATATTTTTTGCTTATGTGGATGAACGTGGTGGCTTATTTGACTTCTGTATTATGTATATAATAGATTTCACCATAAAGTCACGTTATGAGTTTTTGTTATCGACGAAGAGCATATGGCTTGGT
>NC_057810.1:636087033-636087589 GCF_018294505.1 Triticum aestivum
CCTTCTGATCTTATATTTAGGAATCACTCAAGCATTAACTCTACGGCCCATGCTTTGGCACTGTTGCTGGCGAGCACATCATATTTGTGGCTTCGTTAAACTGTTCAGTACCGCTTGACCGTTTTCTAGCCCAAAAATAAAGTTTGGATTTGTCTCTAATTAGAATCTTCAATGGTGTATCGTGTTGGCGATCACCAATTCGATGTTGTGATATATTTAGATTAATAACATGGACGTTTGTGGATTTCCATTATAATTAAACAGGTCCTACATCCCTTTGAGTACATATACTTTAGTATTATTTCATTACACTTTTCTTATATTGACTTCTAAGGATACTTCGCAAGAGCTAATTTTGCAAATGTCAATTTTGAAATCAATATCACATGTGGTTTGCCGAACCAACTGCAACAGAGCATATTCTTTTATGAAAATAGCATTATTATTCTCCATGTATAGGATCGAACTTATGTCCCAAAAATGTAGAATTATGATAGAAAAATATAGGGCTGGCGAATTTATTGGCTTGCTGATGCCAGCATCTAGTGTATTTTTT